>NC_133238.1:20726225-21026773 GCF_040436345.1 Pagrus major
TGTGAGAATATGGAGGTGTGTGAAGAGTATTGATCTTCTCAAACTTTATCTTATCGACTTGATGTAAGATCAAATCATTTGTCTTCTTCGATCAACAGGCCGGTTCAAGAGATCAAGAAGTGCAAAACAGGACGTTTGATTTCAGCACGCCTGACACAAGAAAAGGTGATCTATGCAGTGAAGTCTGCTCGTTTTACTGGCTTTTATTCTGCCTTAAATGTTTAAATTAAATCTTTCATTCTGCTCAGAACACACATCACAACCAGACGACCCAAACTCCATGCTGAAGGGGATGAAGGGGTACCAGCTGACACAGAGCGACTTGGAGTTCATTAAAAAGATGCAACAAGAGAAACTTATTAAAAAACTACAGGTGATTTTTCTCACTCGCTGCTTCTTGAGTGCAATTATTGTGTAGTTGTTTACTCAGATGTCGGCGTTACTGTCATCAGAGCGACCTGGAGGAGGTGCAGAAGTCGTTAAAGAAGGAAACGATGGCGGCGGAGCTGGTGTACGCCTCCAGGGAGAAAGCACAGGCTGAACTCAAAAAGGTGGGTCCATTTTTGAATCTTTAGGGTCCAATTAGTTGGAAAGTTGATTGAAGTCAGATACTGACGGTTAGGGATTGAAGGTCGGGTTGGCCGCCATCCCAAAGCATCAGCGTTTGACGAGTTGGGGATCAACTTTCTTACAAATTGGACCTTAAACTCAAGCTTTTCCTCCAGCTATTCCCAACTACTTAGATAGCAGAAGCAGATATCAAGGCACATCTGACCCGTTTTACCGTCATAATAACTCTGTCAGAGTCCAAGCCCGTGTCTGGTACAGGCATTTCTACTAGCATTTTATGTTGCCCTTGAAATAGCATCATTTTTCCAAAAAATGTAGACGGTAAAAATGTGAAATAAAATATGATAGATCCTTTGAGATCACTCCTCTGGCATTTACAGTCGGCTGGATAGCAGTGGAAATTCACCAGAAGACGTGGGCGCTGTTGACATCAAACGAAAGTTCAAACATTTAGCCTGCAGAGCCTTAAAAACATGGCACATATTCACAAATCATTTGGGTAAAGTATCCTGATAAATCTGCTGTTTGTGCTCAGTTCCCATCCTGTGAAGAGCTCACCGACTGGGTGAAGCTGGTCCTCAAAGTGACCTCGCCATCGGCCGAGCTTGCAGACGTGGACACCAAGTCCCTCCTGGCCATGGTGACCAAAGAGGACGTCCAGAGAGTCGTAGATGACAAGAGGATTGAGCTCGCTCGGATGGGGAAGATGGTGGCAAACAAGTAAGATGTGGGCTCGGATCTCGGATCATTTTCCAAAGCTTGCCTTGTTTTGTTTTTTTTAAGGTTTTTGCCTTTCCTTGCTTCCAGTTAGTGATCGTTTTCTCTTCAGTACAGTTGGAGTAATTAACATAATGAGATTCAAAACTGATTTAAAGAAATGGGTCAGCATCAACACAGTGAAGCCAGGAGTCGGACGAGACGATCTACTCCACCTTCACGTCTGTACTACTGACATATGAAGTGAACACCAGGTTAGCTTAGCCGAGCATAAAGAGTGGAGACCGGGGGGGGGGGGGGGGTGGGAGTTTTGGCTTTATGAGGGTGTTTTGTGCCTATTTCCTGTGTTTGTGCTAAGCTAACTTGGACTTTACATGGACTTTTGGAAAGCTCAAACACACGAAACGTGACGGACAGCTGCAAAATGTTTATGCAAGAAGCATAAGGGAAAAAAAGGTCCATCTACATTATTATCCGAGGAAAACGAAAGGTAAAATACTAACATGGATTCCTCAAAAACATAGGAGGAAGAAAGACGCCAAAGAGAGAGCGAAGCTTGAAAAACAAATCATCAGTGAACAGGTAAGAGAGGCTCTATTTGCGTATAATGTTGTTGTCGATTTTTGTTATTTTTCACTACATTAATGTGCTTTCAGGTGAAGATTCAGGGTTTAATGAGCCAGTTATCCGACCTGAAGTCTGAACTTGCACAACAAGAGGTGAGAATCTGACTTGATCTTCTATTATACCCATGTCTTTTTAAGTATCTGCTGTACGCTAAAGGAAAAATATGTTTTCCCAGGACGCCTGTAAATCTCTTGAAATGCAGATCAACACCCAAGAAGCACCAGAAATCAAAGTGGAAGCAGAAGAAGCCGAAACATCAGAGGAACAAGCCGCTAAAGGCCGAGTGCAACGACGTGGGAAGGAAAGAAAAAAGGCTGTTAGATTCCCCGAGAAGTTGCACGACACAACAAACCAAACTAAATCAACGAGGAGTAAGCCGACAGACGGTGAGACCGGTGTGAAAGAAGATGACGCGAGTGAAACTGTGAAGACGAAACAGAAGTCCGGCGCTGCTGCAGAGAAGCAGACAAAATCAGTCAAAGCAGCCCGAGGCCCTCAGAAGAAAGTCGAGGAGACACAATCAAATCCACAAGAGTCGGAACAAACTGTGAGGGGGCGAAGAAAGCCTCCGAGAGCCCTGCAGACCACAGCTTCACAACCAAAAAATCAAAGCAAAGTGAAAATGGAAGAGGCTGCCTCCTCGCGCAGCAGACAGAAAGCTGCTGTAGAGGAGGCTCAGAGCGCCGGTCTCAGGAGATCCAAGAGGATAGCCAGCAGGAGCTGAACCTGTGCGACTGTTAAGCTAGTCCACCATTTTGATCCAGTCTTCAACAGCCATTCAATGGATGGACCAAACATTTCACACAGACATTAATGAGAGAGAGCTTGGGTGACCCCGTGACCTTTCCCCTTGAGCCACCATAGACCATATTCACATGCTGGCCATTTCAAGTGGTTGAATGCTAACGTTAGCTAATGGATGGTCAAATATGTACCTTGAAATCCAGATTTTCATTATCCGTTGTCTTTTCAGTCGCTCATCAGTCAGGAAGTGTTGAAATAAATGAATTGCAGCCTGAAACACAGGTATGTGTACGACATTTTGAGCTTCCCACCCTGAGCGTGATGTCAGAGGAAAATGGCCGCCGTGTAAATATGGTCTATGAGGTTGACGTTTGTGGTTTTCAGTGAAATATCACAGAATTTGGTTCAGATCTTGTAGCAATACCGCAACTCGCCATGTTTAGCGTCACCGTTTGGCAAATGTTAGCATGCTAACACACTCAACTAAGATGGTAAACATTACACCTACCACACATTAGCATTTTAGCATGCTAGTTTTAGCCTCTAGTTTAAAGCGCTACTGCCTCGACTCTGCCTTATTATTGACTTTGTTTTTTGTTCCTTCATTAGTTTTTTTTCTTTATAAACTGTTTTGTCCTTTTAAGAATCTGTAATGGCTGTTTTGTATTTTTAATATTGAAAATAAAATGGGAGAAAATAATCAGAAAACTAGATTCACATCTTTTTTCATTTTTCCCTCTGTAGATGTAAAAGGCTCATTCTACTGCTGCTAACTGTAGCTGCTGTTAGCTAGTTAGCGCAATTAGCTGTGCAGCTAGTGGTGATGTTATTTCTTCACATTGTGTTGGTGAGTTAACTTAACTTTTGAACGCTTACATAAATTCCTTCTACAATTCTTGCATATTGCACCTTTTTAAGCTTACATAATCTAAAACTAACACTTTTGACGTGTTTATCGCTGCCTTCTTGTCGATCAGTGATGAAAATATCACCGTGGATTGCTCGTAAACGCTGTGAACACTTTGGTTTCTGTGAGATTTCCGAAGCTTAAACCCAAACTTCTGCCGGAGCCAGCGGACATTTCAATCGCACCTCATCTCTGTGTTACCGTCACAGTTGGAAACGAGCGCTGCCGAATCAAAACTTCCCCTCGTGTGGATTCTTGGACGTTTCCGAGCGGCTGTTTGAGTGTGACATTGTTAATCTTAACTCCTAATCAATCGGTCTGAGCGGGGGAGGAAGAAGAAGAAAAACTAACCCATGTTCGCTGTCCGTGAGGCCTGAGTGGGAAAAACTTGCGCTGACAGCTGGAATGTTTGGAGGCACCTTCTTCGGTTACAAATTAAGTTTGAACCGACGGTCAGATTTGTTCGTCATTTGCCAGGATTTGCTTCCCAGTCTTGACAACTGGAGTAACATCTATCTTAACAGCTGAGGTTCTGTTTTGTTATTCCACCTTGGGGCTTGATCCTTTGCCTTTTTCCTGCAATCTGGGAGGCTCGTTTGCAGTCTTGACTGTAATCCCCAGAATCTGACGAGGGATTTCCCTTTTTCCCCTCACAACTATGCACACTGATTTGGCGAGATATTCGTCTGATGGTCAAGCACGACTGACCTGTCCAAGTAATACAAGCACAGGGTGGGAATCATGCATCCTGCGATTAAATTTACCAGTCTGATATCAATAAAGCCAATAAGTTTATTCTACAAAGAGTTTAGTTTTGGCTGCAGAGGGTCCATAACCTTCTTTTTTTTATTCCCTTGTTATTGCCACATTATTTCTGTTTTCCCTCCCTGTGGCTCCGAGTTTCTCTGCTCGTGTTTGCCAAACCTGGAGCCAGGAACTGCTTTTCAACATCCAGGCATGGGAACGTTGCCTCAAATGCGTCAATTTCGGAAATCAGATCTTGTTTACGGATGGAGTCCAAGCAGACAGCCGGGATCCAGGCCCGAGGAGTTGTGGGTCATGGATTATATACAAATTGCTCATGTCTTTCGCCCTGTGGCTGGATGAACTTCCTCCCTGTATTTAAGCACTTATAAAATCACTTCTCAACGTTTTTTCCTATTTGCAAAATAGGGCATATACAGCTTTATTGTATCAGTGGCTTCATTATGTTATTGTGTAGTTTACAATATTAAATTCAATAAATAGAAAAAAAAATAAGAGCTTTATTTGAGTGTAGAAAAGCTTATAAATGTCTTGAAACTTTAGTGCCAGCTTGTACAAACACAAACTCTAATTGATGACACTTTTCAGCTTGTTCGGGCGCATTTCCTGCGAGCCACCACAAGGGGGCAGTGCTATAGACATTAACCCTCTGCTGCACACCATTACCCTGAAGCAACAGAAAGTCACTCTGGCCCTCTGACCCCCTTAAACATAGATAAATATTTCCATTTTTACATATTATAATGTTTGATTAATCCAATGAGGAAATAAAGTGGAGATCATGTTCAATTTGTGGTTGGTATTATAGATTTAAGCTCCTTTAACGGTGCACTCTGTAGTTTTGGGGAAGACATTTTAACCAGAAGAGAGAGATCTTCATTGATAAACAAATTCTCTTTGTTTTCATGACTGAATAAACAAACTGGCCTTCAAGGACAACACAATTTCATACCGTTTTACTTTGTTTACATGTGGCGGACCCTGCCACTTTCACACAGTGGTCTGGGGACTTTATTTTTCTCTGAGAACAGTTTATTTATTCACTTGTGGTATAAAAATAAATATTTCTGGAACTAAGTACGTTTACTTTTTACTCCACTTCAATTATTTGACAGCTTTGGTTCGTGGTTAATTTACAAATTAGGATTTTTTTTAAATAAAATGTTGTGCTCCGTTACAGAATAAACTACCCATGATTATGTACAAGTTGACGAAGCAAGCAGTTGATTGACAATAAATTAAATGGCAACTTTTTGATAAAAAAAGAATTTTAGTTGAACTGTTTAGTTAGTTAAATAATCTGCAAATAAATCAATAATGAATATAATCATTAGTTGCAGTCTTTTATAAAATGCGTAGTTCGAAATCTGAGAAGAGAAAAACATGTAGCCAAACACACGTCATTTTTATTATGCTTTATATTTCACACAGAATTAATTAAAGGTTCATTATTAAAAATTAACTTGTTCTGTAATGAACAAGGGACTATATGTGTGTCCAAACATAACTTTTCAAAGTTGCTCTAGAGAAATCAAATTTTCTTGGATCTCGTCCACAAGCAAATATATAAATACTTCTGGGTGGGTTGAGTTTATCAGAAGACAAAAATTTTAAATATATTAATGCAATAGAGGGCTAACATCTGTTAAAACACTAGCGCCCTGGTTAATGAACGCCATCCAACAGCAGAACGTCTTTGGTGTGACAAAGTTCTTTAGTTTCAGACTCTTTGCGTGTCGTCCAGAACCGTAACCGCAACGCTTCTCTGTTTAGCTTGGACACCGACGCACAACGGTCCTCCGGTCCCCTGCCAAGGAAAACCCTGTAAAAGTCTATTAGTGAGAGCGAAGGGGCTGTGACACATGTGCGAGCGGCAGCGCCAGAGTCTAGCAAGGCGGGAACACTGACGGATCCAAATCTCAGTGTGGAGGCAAAGTGTGAATCCTGCCGCTCAGTTCTGCTGCCAGTCGCACTAAGACCCTAAACCGAGAGAGAGCACTTCACAAGAGGATACTCGTCTGTAATGTGGTTTCTGAAAGAGTGAGGACGACCACAGACGCGAAAGAGCTTTGGTTTGATCATTAGAGTGAAGGGTCTGAACCACCACATGATGTGAATGCCATGGAAGAACAGTGGTAAGAAGCTATAACTACGTCTAGATGTTTGATTCATTCGGTGGTGCGCAAAGATCCACAACTTCAACACTCTCACAGCGGCTTATTAAAGACGTATTCATCAAACAATCAGTAAAAGCAGAGCAGAAAGAGAAGAAGTCGTTTGTTTTGCTTCGTTTTGTGGAATCCGCCAGGAATCGAGAAGACAGGAAGGAAGGGTGTGCTGTAGGTGTTTCGGAAAGCAAGCTGAAAAATAAAATGCAGTAGACTAAACATCTAGACAATGCCTCCTGTCCTGACCTCAACAAGGGTGAAAAGGGAAAGTCTCTACTGCTTTATTATTACATTAAAGGAATCATTCACCACAAGGTTTGTTGGACCTATAATGATTACCTCATACACATAAAAGATACAATATGTAACATTCAAATGTCTAAAAACAACATTGTTCTATATTAGAGTTGTGTACTTCCATTATCCCAAATGTGTTTTTATTCACTGTCTTGCTGAGAGTTAGACGAGTAGATTGATACCACACGTCTGTACTGTAAATATGAAAGCTACAGCCAATTAGCCTAGCTTAGCATAAAGACTCGAGCTAGAGAAATAGCCTAGCTAGCCTGGCTCTGTGCAAGGGTAATGAAATCTACCTCTAAAGCTCACTAATTAACATTTTTTTGACATTTGACATAAATAAACATAACTTGGGGTTTTTCGGGAGGTTTTGCCAGACTATTTCCTGAAAACTAAGCTGGTTGCTAGGCAACCCTACAGGGACAACAAGACCTTTTTGATACAGATTAAACAAACATGATAGAACTTGTTAATTAGTGAGCTTTAGAAGTGCTGGTGTTTGTGCTAAGCTAAGCTAACGGAAAGACGTTTCACTGATCCTCTGCACCTTTATTAGTAAAGGACCTCTACACCAACATCTTTGGTGGTCTGAATGAGGCACGTTTTGTAGCCTGACAGACGTTATGATGTCCGACAGCTCGTGTGAAAGATGCTGTAAATACACACCTGTAGTCAATTAGTCCCTCTGCCTGCTGCGTCTCATGTAACAGAGTCACTTCATCAGCTGAGCGTGAATCCTCACACACAGGATTACTTTAATAAACTGTAAAATACCAGACGTGTTAGATCATGTCTGTCTCAAAGAAGCCATCACATTATTTATTTATGTATATTTGTCTAATTTCTAGTCAAAATATCTCATTACACTTAATTTAAGACACCTAGAAACTAACATTTTAGTGAGATGTAGTGACTTTTTAGTCAATTTTAACATGTTACATTGGCAGATTTTGTTTTTTTTTTTACTCATTACAAGTAAGAAGTACCTTGTATTTATTGTTTTTTTTTTTACTTATTTTTGAAGTGGCACTTTAAAATGTTACTTATTATGATTTAGATTTAGGTTTTTTGCCATGAGCGTAGGTACAGGACAGAACAGGTACCTTAAAATTCTTAAAAGTCAACTTTATATGATACATTTAAAATAAAATACACACAAAAAACTATATAAAAATATACACAAAGTTATTGCCAACTGCGCCAAGTGTGTCCTTTTTTGGTAAATATCCTATAACAGCAGGTAAAATTACCTGGGAGGGTAAAGACTCTTATTAAAGCAACCTATTCTCCAATTATGCTCCAATTTTAACCTGATTTTAGAGAAATATTCACATACAAATTTCATAAAACACCCCAGACAGCAGCTGCTGAAGCCTATGAAGTCATGCCTTTAATCCTGATTATATATTTTTACATTGAATTGTAGTTTTGGACTATCAAACATAACTTCAGGACCTTGTCAAACAAACTCGTGACTGTTCGGATTTAGCATCTATAAGCTTTGGCAGACCTCCATTACGGGTTCGTAGGCAGCAACTTCGTTCTCAGTCAACACAGTCTGTGTGTAATGTCTCCGCGTGTGACGAGACCGAGCCAACACAAACTTGTCCTCCTGGCAAACGAAGAGAGGAAGCTGGACAAACAGGGTCCAGGGCCGAGCTGCACAGACCCACTGCGAAGACCAACGGTAGTCCGTCTTCTTCTGGTCTGGCTGCGTCCTTGTTATGATTCTGTCTCTGTTTTGACTCTTTATTCCCTGACACTGAAACGACGCTGCCTGAACCCCCTTAACATCAATCCATTGTGAGATTAACACATCAACGCCGTAGCACCGAGTTGTGAAAAGCTGATGGAGTTGATAAAGTCTCCCACAGATGGCTGACTTCCGCTGTTTCCATGTCTGGGAGTCATTTCGCTGGATAATAAAGAACAGTGAAATGTCAGTGAAACCTTCAGGGACACAATTTAACAAACATTAGGTGTCTAATGTGAATTTAATGCCCCTAAAATATCAAAAACTCTTATTACACACACATCTAGCTCACTAGTTTTCATAAAATAGATTGAAAACTTGATATACTAAATATTACGAATGGGACACGTTAACATTTAAGTGACAAGGATGACTTTTATGTATCAGGAGATAAAGAGTATAGAGTATATTATATAGTATATAATGCTCATTTTCAGGGTTATACATTTAATTTGGTTGTCTACTAGAAAAACTTTACATGCTTTAATGTTCAAAAAACACATTACTTTCCTCATACTGTCACTTGCTGCAGCACCCTCTGTCTAAACTGTTTTGGTGCCTGTCTCTTTAAGGCCCCCCCACCCTCCCAAAAGCCCTGCCTGCTCTGATTGGTCAGCTGTCACAGGCCTGAGCAGGCACCGCCCACCATGTTTGGATCAGCTCAGTGCTATATACTACGTCCCCTGACTTCCTCCTTTGCGGCGTAATAATTAGTACGGCCACTAGAGGGAGTCGCCTAGCAATAAATACGGGGCGTAATAGGCTGCTTGCACAGACGACCGACCTAAATAGACTTTCTGATGAGGACGTGGATATCCAGGTGCTCGCGTTTTTAGTACAAGGAGGTAAAAATCGTATTGATTACGCTTTTTTAGCAATAAAATACAGATAAAAACAATGTTTTAATGGCCATACACTGCAATTTTTTAAAGTTGACTACTTTTAAAGATGTCAGGGAACCAATTACCTGAGAATGACTAAGAAAAAAAGACTATTACATTCAAATTGTGGCAATAAAACACGTGCAACAGTTTGAAGAGGTAGCTGGACGGACTTTATTTCATAAGCTGACATTTTAATGTGCATTTTTAAGAGCTGAAAGGAGCATTTTGTGTTTTATTGTGTCCAAATTCTCAAAGTTATATAAAGGAGATAAACTGCTTTGTTAAGTAAAACACAAGCGATACATGTTAGCCCTAAAAATTCAATGCCCATGTTCAGTCTGGGGTTAATTCTCTCTACTACTACCAGCAGTAGGCTGGCTGGGCGTGAGACACTCACAGGGTCAACAGGAAAGATCACAGCATGTTCTGGGCTAAAAGCAATTTTCAGGTTGTAAAACACAAACTAAAACTAATTTCGACACGTCTCTCATGCTTGTTGGCCCATCACAACACTGATCCACACTCAGGTATCAGAGTCTCAGCCTGTTTGGCAGAAGAGCGCCGGGGTTTAGTTTGCTCTGCTCCTCAGAGGAATGCTGGGAATTATTTGGACTGTCTGCTTTGGACTTCTGCTGCTTCTGACCGGCTCAGTTCGGCTGTTTCTGGATGCATCGGCTCCTTATTTTTTTGCCTTGCATCTGTGTTTGATGTTGCACCAGGGCGGCTTTGGTGTGTCAGCTGCAGCCTATTTCTCTTAATGGCGTCTGAATGGATGTAGAATTGGTGTGTCTCTGCATCGTGTCTGAGTTTGGAGGTTTTTGAACCCATAACAGACAGAATCTGGGATCGCAGCGATCCGGTCTGCTTGGCGAGGCGTAAAAGTGAGCCTGTTTTGGGGATATTAGCGCAAATATTTTGCCAAGTGCAGAAATAAAACAGGGCTTTGTGGCTTCGTCTGACACACAAATGGGGAGGAATTCGACTTTTTCACGTCGACCACGTGCACGAGAAGCTACTCCTGCTCAACATCACAGTCCTGTACTTGACAAACACTCCTGAAAACACATGACGAGACTCTCTAATGATACTTTCAACCGTTTCACAACACGAGGCCCAAAATACCTGCGGCTCGGCGCTCTTCGTACTTCAAAGCGAGCGATGTCCGCTTGCAAATTACCCATAAAGGAGGTGGCTGTAAATTCTCACCCACCCACGGCAGCGTGACCTATAGAAGAGGTGGGAGGAAAAGGAATCCATCATTTGTCTGAAAACGATCCCCTTAATTAGTCTGGAAGGCCGTCAGAGCTTCACGGAAAAGAGACAAGATCTTGGCTCGTCGTCTCGTTTTTCAGCCTGCTATATTTCATCCGTTTGCTTACAGTGGCATGAATGTGAGACAGCTGCCATTCCTGACTCCGGAGGATAATATGAGCTCGTTCATGTTAGAAAATTAAAGGAAGTGTGCACACACCTCCTGGGACGTAATTACAAGAACGACTTTACGCCACTGGAGCTTTGAAGCCAATGAATCAGGCTAATTAGTGTCATATTGGCACTTTGAGGTGACGAGCTGCACGCTGTAAAAATATATTCTGACAGCAGGACACAAAAAAATACTGTAAAGTAATGGCAGATAGCCATCTTGTAAAAAAACAGCAATTTACCGTAATTAAAATACATTTTATGCTTGATTTTTAAATGAGATCTTGTTCATTTTTTGGCCTTTTAATGTTAAATGAAGGATATTTACACATAAACAATAACCGCTACATAGAAGAGTTAGATAGATATATGTCAATTAAACAAATGATGATTTGATGATTTAGTGTATTTAAAAAATAAACAGAAGAAAAACATAAGATTACAGATTTTTTTGCACTCAAAAGGGACTCAGCTTCTTTCATTTTAGACTCGAAAGTAAAGTACAAGTACCTCAAAATTGTACAGTATTTGAGTAAATGTACTTACATTACACCATCGGTTTCGACATCAAAGGTCTATTAAGCCAAATTACATTTTGTTTTGCTGCACAGTGAAGTAGAAACAGGTCCAGGACGGCGAACACTAAACTTTTTCACTCTGGGAACCCTCACCCAGTATGTATGTTTAATGAGGCAAAGCCTCTACGAGAGAGAATATGCTTGTAACTCGTCTTATTTTTAGCCTTATTAAGTTCATTTGAGTGTGGGAACGCAGAGTTGAACACTTGTACGGCTTTCAAAGCAAACATTTGTCCGATCCCCTGGACGTGACTTCTTGTTGCAGGCTAATTCCTGAAACCGCACTGTTCTGTTCTGCTAATAGTCCCAAAGAAACTGCTGTTAAACATATGTTTATGTTCTGTCGGATGCCGTCTGGATCCTTTTATAATTGCACTGCAGAAGAAAAACCTGGTACGAGCGTGAAAGAACATCTTTGTGTTGAAGCCTTTTGATAAACTGCCGGTTGAACAAAAGAAGCTATTTGAAGACGTCACTTTGGGATTTGGGAAAATGTAAAGAGCAAGACCTGTTGTGCTTTTTTTATTTTCTCCCTTTCCTTCTGTGTTTTATGTTGGTTCCTGTGCATGTAAAAGATCAGTAAAAGGTCAAAGTCCAAGCAAACGGGCGCTCCTATCTCCTACAGAAAACACTGCTCCTGAAGTACCTGAAACACCTGGCCCATAGCCCCGCCTTTAATTCTGTGACTTCCTGACATCACACTGCGTCACCATGTCACATTTTGCATAATTTATGCATATATTTAACGTAGACGTGAAGCCAACTGATAGCTGAAAAGACAACACAGCCGACCGGAGATATATGATAAGCAGTGCTGGCTCAGGCATGTGTGAGCTGACCAATCAGAGGTGGGGCCTTAAAGAGACAGGAGCTAAAAATGGAGTGGGAATACAGTGCTGCATTACTGGACAGTATGAGAAAACTGATGTGTTTTTTGAGGATTGAAGCATGTAAACCTATTCTACGAGTAACCCAAAATAAAATTACGATCCTGAATATGTCTTCTTTAATAAATAACGTTAGCATAGCTGAACCTTCAATCTCCAGCCACTCATTGGATGTATAGAAAAACACAGCGTTGGCTTTACAGTGTGGGTGTGGTGGGAATCATGAGTGTTTATCAAGACACCTGTCTGGCCTTGGTCAAACAGCATTCTCATGAGGAACTCAACATGGTGCTCATAACATGTCCGTCTGAAAAAAACTGTATGCAGAGACGACCCAAAACTGACACGGAGCAGAAAAATGAGTAGGAATTTCTGGATCAGCGGTCTCAGGTGTGGCCATGTATTTGTGACTTCACTGCATAACCCACAACCCGATGGACAAAACATGCCCCAAATGGTGCCCCCTTTAAAAAAAACAAGAAGGGAGAAAAATGTTAAAACAAGCTTCACTTTAAGCTTTAAGGACAAACTCAAATCTTTCATCCCAAACCCAGTGGACCCAGACTTTGGCCAGACTCCGTCCCAGATGAACAGACAATGACTCAGCGGCTTTTAACGCTGTGAGCAAGCTCCTTTTTTTTTCTCGAATCCACCTAAAATTGATTAATATACTTCCCACCATCAAACACCGGGGGTTTCCAGTCCACATATCTGGCCCCCGTTCCAAGGGCAGCAGGGGAATGAAATGCAAACCGAAGCGTTTGGCTCAAACGTGCAGCCAAATAAATAAAACATTGGAGGAGGGAGGCTCTCCCAGAGCTGTGGTATTCTCTCGCATACATGCAGTAATCTTGACGGACAGAGATTACCTTCATGCCCAAGGCCGATGAAAGTGTGTGCTCAGAGTCGGATGACAGCATAGTTTGACAAAATGTGGATGAAAGCGTGGAAATAACTCTGTGCGTATGCTGTGGGAAAGATGGAGTTTTATCCTCAGCGTTGGAGACCGCGAATGTCTCGTTTTATTCCAAAACGTTAGAGAAAATCAGATATTTAATCTTGAATTTGTTATAAATGGACCATTAATTTCACTGTATTGTCGTCCTCTCCAATAAAAATACGTTATTGACAAGAGGGGTGACTTATGTATCTTTAAACACTCGTCTTGAAGTCAAAGTACTTTCTCGTCTTTAAATATGTAGAGGAGTCTGAGTGAAAGTGACACATTTTCCCTGCACTTTTAATCTACTTACCATCATGTCCACTCACATTTATTTATGAAGGCTTGTTGGCAGGCAGGTGTGTTCAGGTGTGTGTGTGTGTGTGTGCAGCAGCCAGGCAGTGTGTAGGAGTTGGCCGACTGCAGAGGAGCAGAAAAAGAAAAAGTGACCGTTTGTGGATCATATTCGCCATTTTCATAATGTAATTACTCCTGCCCAGAAACACAGACTGTACTGATGGAGACTCTTTGAGATAACTGAGTGAACTGTAAGTTTTTGTGGGCTAAGAGGGGAAATATGTTAATGTTTTACATCACTCGACAGCTCAAGAAGGTTGGAGTTGTTAGTTGTAAATTTTTTGTAAACTTTATGGATATGTGTGAACAAATTGTTGTTGTACAGTGTGTTTTTTACATTTATTTCCTTTGTATTTCTAATATGCCCGAATATCGACATCTTTCTAAAAGCTAGTACGGAAGATATAAGATGTGTTTTGTCCTTTACTCGTCACATCAATAATCCAGAATGTATTGCTGCTATAAGATCATGTTTTATGTTAAGTGAGGTCACCCTCACAGGCTCGCTGTTAAAGCAACATTATGTAGAAATTTGTACGATTCGACACCCCCATCGTTCTTTTGCCCCATCGATAGCTAAGCTAGCAGAGCTAATTCTCATTATATAAAGTTACAAGAAACAAACTTTCTACCTGTTTTTTTGGGCTTTATGGTAAATGTAGGCAATCAATGACGCCACTGTTAGGCTAGTAATGGTAGGAAAAAGCGGGTGCGCCAGGAAAAGTTATCTCTAAATCTCTCCTGGAAACATTTAACATCCCGAACCGATCGTATCTTATCGCGTCAAAGAATGTCAAATACACTGCAACACTCCCAGAACCAAAGCTAGTCGAGTCATTTACTTCAGCCTGCAAGTTATTGTAAAACAATGAGTTGAGCGTGGTCTCGTAGCCCTAGACGATTGCATCATACTTGAGAAAACATGCACGCTGGGATCCACACATTCCTCACGCTGACATGTTTCCAGCACAGTGACAGACAAAGCAAGAAGAGGAGGCTTAAAGCTCAGACGGGAGCTGATTTGCCCTCGTACAACCCTGCTTTCTCTGTCTTAATGAGCACAGGAAATGTTGGTAAAGGTGGTTAGCGGCTAATGATGCCTTTCCTGCCGTATCACACGGAACCGGTGTGCTTTTGGTTTTGCACAATAATTGGCCTGACTTCACCTGAAGGAAAACGCACGGTGACAACATGAATAAACAGTATTCTGCTCTTGTGTGTTATGTTTTCACAAGCTGTCCAGCGTAGCATGCTACAGTGAACGCTTTGCTCACCATGAGATGTTAATGATAATATTTGACCGTCTGAGCAATTAACATTTCTTAAAACACAGGTTACGTGTTGGGAGGGTTCTTTATTTTCTCAAAAAGCTTACCTTACACTATACTGTACATTAAAGCGCCACCTGCACTAGTTTGTATGTAGATTATTGAGGAAAATGGATGAACTAAATCCATTTTAAGTCAGAAGCACGACAAAATGACAACAACTTGAAAGGGTCTGAAAACTTTCCATTCGTACTGCGCCAGCAAATACATTTTTATCTTACAAGCACACGTGTAGCGTGGTTACCGCTCATCAGAAACAGATTTCTGGTGATTTAATGCTCTTGGAAATGTAGTGAGACAGCTGTGACACTGTCTCTGAACTCTGGTTTCTGGATTGTTGAAGATGATCTGTTAAATCAAAGCACATAGTGAATGATAATACCTCATTAGCAAATGATACATTTCTGTAGTAAACCTTTATCACAAAGGTATTTTGAGATGTGGCTGCAGGAAATCAGTTGGAATACTAAAATAGTAATGGCTGAATTTGAATAAGATGCTTCAGTTTCGGGGTCATGGCTTGCAGTGACGCTTAAAGTAAAAAGGTATGTATCCTAATGTCTGATGATCCCCTGACTTTTCCTCTAGAGCCACCATGAGGTTGATTTTTTTAGATTTTAGTTGGTATACAATTTTTACTGATGCATGACTGAAAACCTGCAAAACTAAACTCCATCAGCTTCAGTTCTTTACTGCTAATTAGCAAACATTAGCATGCTAAAACGCTAAACTAAGATGGTGAACAGGCCAAACGTTATTGGTCGGCCATCGCTATTAGCGGGATAAGGACGTCTGCGAATGAAATCATGCCAGATCATTTGTGTGTATTCGCGTTACTTGCGGGGAAATTTGATTCACCACAAACACCCAGAATACTTTACTTTACATTAGCCGTAAGATAGTGAGCAACTCTCACTGAATTGAGCACTCACCAGAGAAACTAGTTCTCTCCCTTCGTTTCGCCTCTCCTCTCTGTATTACAGTACATATATAAATACCCAACAATAGAGGTCACTTAGGGATCGCTGCTGCAGTCAGGTTAATACACAGGAGTGAAGATGAATCCACCTTTTATTTCCTAAAGTTAAAAAGTAATCTCTGAGCTCTCCTCCTCGCCGGCTCCGGATCAGAGCAGAATCCGATGTAACTCCGGGTGTTTATTCCTCCAGAAGGTCTGGATTTGCACCCAACACTTGGCAAATGTCTTTTGTTTTGATAGAAGGATCCCTAGCGGAGGAAATTAGATATTGTGCATTTAAGCTCAAAGCACAACTACGCCTAAGTTCAGCCTCACAGAGCTGCTGGCGTGGCTTTAGATTTTTACAGCCAATTAAGCCGTCTCATGATTTCACTCCACTGCTATCTGTCAATCACTCGTGCCAGTTACAGTGAGACACAGTCAAGAGCTCCAAAGGAAAAGTGAGAGGGCTAAATGATTTTCTTTGAAAAAGTCTTTGCCAGACCTTGTGCTTTTTCACACAAGCCCGCTGGCTTTGATGAAGGGATGAAGACAATCTGTCGTCTCAAGAAACCTTTTGTATCCGGTTGCTCTGCGCTCGCTGTCCCTCTGCCAAACTCTCAAAACCATCCACCAAAGATGGAGAGGAACACTCGAGTCTCAAAGCAGGCCCTGAGACGACTGGATTAACAGCCAGACAGAAAAATTCAGAGGTGGTCATGAGAGAAAGCAGCTCGTCACCGCATTAAGTAACTGGTTCCAGCAGGAATCATCAGGTTTGCATGTTTCCCTGTGAGGAAGTACTGCAGACGGTGTTGACTGATGTATAGCCTTTACTTTTGTTCACCATATGGATGTTGTTGCTGGGACCGTATACACAGTTCTGCCTCATCACATCAGGACCATTAGCCTGTCTTGCCCCACAGCTGTAACTGGTATTCATCGGTTTCTTGTAATGACATCATGTAACTACAGTCAGGACCTGCATCTGAAGTCTTTTTGAGCCAAAATCTTTCAAGTGCACTCCACAAAGGACAAAAAGCAGAACCAGGATGTAACAGAGCTCTGTTAGCCATTTAATAATTAGTCCGCGCGTACACATCAAACTCAGGAGACTTTTTTACCTCACCAATATGGCTTGTAAGGAAGTGTAAAGATGTCAGATTTCCACTTTGGCAAGCTACCAAACAGAGGTGTCAAAAAGGAAATCCCTACATATAAGCTTGATGTATGAACATTTTAAAAAACCCGTGCTGGCATGCAGGAAATCCAGCGAGAGCTCATAAATCTCTCCACAAGGCTTTAGGGTTAATCGTAGTTGAGGGTCTGTATGATAGATGAGGAGTGAGAAGTACAGTACAGATATGTTTTTGCTGTTTCTCATATCTACTTCTGGTTTTCTGACAGTCTGAAGATAAGAATTGCCTTTAGCATTTAGGCAAACAGACGTAAACACTTTGAAAGGTGTATAAAAGGAATAATGTTTCATTATGCTGACTATCAGATGGTCATAATTGATCATTTTAGCATGTAGTCTGTGCAAAGATTTCGTATAACCCTGTAAATAGGGCTCTTAAATATGCACTTGACGGCTACATACATGCTGTGAAAGACTAAGGTGTAAACTTCCCCAAATCCAATAAAGAGCAGGACAGAGCTGCTACCGTTAGCTTAAACTCTGATAGCATCCAGGATCAACTCCAACTGTCCAAACAGTAGGGAAATACTACTGAGAGCAAAATGTTCTGAAGTTCAGGTAAGAAAAGAACAATTAAATTCACAATATTCCCGGTCGAGAAAAGAAAAAAGGCCCTGAAAGAAACTGGAACTAATCAAATTTCTTTAAGGCAAGTAAAGAAAACCCTTCCTCATTTTTCTTTAGGTGATCATTTGCCAAGTCGGTGGTCACATTTTACACAACCCCACTGATTTAGAGATTGTAGTAATGGCTGTGTTTGAGAATTAGATCATTGGCTCCAGTCTGAATTCTCACACTTCTCCAGCAATCTATAATGAAATGCCTGCATCCAAGTTTTTAACCACAGTGTATCAGCATAAACTTTAATTGACAAGCTTTAACATTTTTCACTGCTGATCCTATTTTCCCCTCCTCACTGCTGTGCTTAGTTATTTCCTTTCTCCACCAAATAACCAAGAGGTACATTGGAGGAAGAGGAAGGTCTGCATTTTTCTGAGTTGTTAGGTGACTTTATGAGACGTTCTCACAGACTGGTCCAATTCACGGCTAAACTCGACAGCTGTGGGTCTGCTAGATCGAAAAAAGTCAGGCAATCTGGACAGAAACTGTTACTCAAATCTGTGGTGACAGAAGTGGAGCCAGGGTACTGTCTTGTCTGTCTTTGGGAAATGCACACTGAGGAAAAAAAATAAATAAATAAAAAACTTTGAGGCAACCAAATTTAGGGTGGAGGAATTAATCTGGCGTCTTGAATTTAACCAAAACTACCAAACACAGTTTTTTTCAAATGTGCAAACATATTGCAGTGATTTTAGGAACATTAGCAGCCTGCCTCTGTGGTCCAGACTAAAATATTTATTGGATGATTCACCATAAAGTTTTTTAGAGGCGTTCATGCCCCTCTTAGGATTTATTATATTAACTTAGCTGAACTCTTAGCTTTTCCTCTAACACATTCCCATCAGCCTCAGTTGTACTTTTTGTTTAACTGCTAATTGGTAAATGTTAGCATGCTAATAAACTAAACTAAGATGGTAAACATGGCAAACATTATACCTGATAAACATTAACATGTTATCATTGTCATATAAGCCTGAACATGCAGATGTTAGCATATCACAAAACACTGATGTGGCAACCTAGCCAAGCTAGCCAAGCTGCTAGGATGGCTACAGACTCTTCAGCACTTGTTTTCTGATTAACATGTTTTCACACAAGACACAAGTACAGTTTTGTTCCTCTGTTAGATCTATTGGGCTAATGATCAAGTTTATTTCAAAATAAAACCCCTAGTTGTTGTACTTACAATAGCAAATCATCGGCGCAAGTTACGTTAGCGAGCAATTGCCGATGTCTCTCGTACGTCTTCCCAATTAGCAAACAATTTGCTTTGTCGGGTCAACTTCAGGAAGACTTATTTGTGATATCTGGGAAGTTAAGAGGCAAAAATCTTACATTTTGCATTATTATTGCTTAGTTTTGCACTTTATACTCAAGTGTTTATCTACAAGTTTGAGCATCGGGCTGAAAGAAACCAATAGTACAAGCCTTAGGAATCACCATGATGGTAAAATACAGACTGATCCGACTTTATTCCCATGACCCTCAAACGATCATGTCAGAGAGAGGTGCCAGGAAAAGAAGTAAAAAGTGTGCCCATAAAGAGTTTAATATTTTTTCCAATGTCCACTTCACTTTGTTTCAGTGTTTTGTTGGTTTTGGAGAACAACATATTTCAAAATCCATGCCCACCAACAAATTATATCCATGACTGTATTAATCAGATTCCAGTCAATCACATGGAAGCCATTTTATAGCTGCTGCAACATTTTGAAATACGTTAAGGCTGTTTGACAGGGCACGGTCTTAGTTTTGAGAGAGATGCTCGTGGATAGCGCCAAATTTTTTCAAAGCCAAAACTTGAGAAAACAATGTGAATATCCGACAGACGTCATACTCTGTAAACAACACAAACCAAACCCATGTTTTCGAACAGTGCATCCATCTGTGAGTGTTACTGATGAGTCCTAGCTGCCAATCCTCAAGATGAAAGAAAGTTGATTGTGGAACAGGAAACAGGGAGTATTAAGAGTCAGTGCCAAGGTCGTCTGTGCTTTTCCCTTTGCTTTGGCAACTTGGCCTTGAGATCTAAGTCGCAGGTTAATAACTACATGAACAGGAAGTCTGTATGCAGACAGGTATGAAGTCAGTGTTTCCACGCAGCTGACTGCTTGTTGTTCTCTCTCTTGGTTTGCTGCTCTGGACTTCATAAAAAGTGAAAGTGATGACTGTATGACTGACAGTGAAAAATGAAGAATAGGTTCCAGATTTTGATTTTTAAAAAAGCAGTAGGTTGTCGGTCAGTGAAGGAAAATAAGTCTTTCTGTCCATGTTAACTGAAGTCATGACTATTTACACTGTAAATGACTTTAACAAGCACAAATTAACAGCGAATTTCGGCACAAAGAAGCTGTCAGGAAAATCGGTCCGGGTGGGAAACCAAAATGTTTTCTTTATAAGCAGTACTTTCGTGGGGAGAACACGTTCAAGAACTGAAATAGCAACACAAACAAAAACACAAAGAATAATTCCCTTAAATGTGAACCAGCTGTTCACAGTGTGAAGGTCCGGCCCCTCGTCTCTGCTTCTTACTTCCATACAGCGAAGATTTTGGACAAAAGATAAATCTTTTTGACATTTTACACCAAAAGCTCTGGAAAGGAGTCACATTGAAGGGGTTCTGTTGCCAGATTGGGCTTCTTTTTGTTTAAGTGGGTGGACAAAAAACCTTTCCTTTACACCGACAAAAAGTTAGGCTATATTCCAAAATATATTCCAAAACAGAAGATTTAAAAAATGGGTCTACTTTTACGACAATTGGGCAGGTTCTCGGATTGGGCTAATTTTTGTCAGTCCAATCTGGCAACACTGCACTCTAATTTAACCAATCTTTAGCTTAGTTTAGCTCCATGGATTTGAACAACTTCACTTCCCATGGCTACTTTCCATCGTAGTTTCAGATTAGTATTACATCTAACATGATTTGTAAAAACCATTTAACTGACAAAAGTTTTCTTGAATCATTTTTTTTTAGCCATGCTAGCAAAGATATCAGTCAGTCGGCCCACCACTTTGGGTCCAGACTTTGATATCTCAAAGATTATTGGATTGGTTGGTGTGAAATTTGGTGCAGATATTCCTGGTCTCCAGAGGATGAATCCTAATCCTAATCTTAATCCTCTAAATATTGCTGCAGCGCCATCAGCAGGCCAAGGGTTACAATTATCATGCCAAAGACTTTTGTTTACTATCGGTCTCAGTTGTACTCTGTGGTCGCGTATCCCTAGAAATCCACTTAGGGACGAGCGTCTGGTAGATGACTTGATCAAACACAGGACTCTTGTCTCATTTGAAGCTAAAAGTCATCATTAACTTTTTGTTTTTAAGTTTTCAGCTATGACAAAACCACTTGGTTAGGTTAAGGAAAAGATCACGGCCTTGGTTAAAATAATAAGCAAACGTTTACTCTTAGTTTCACATGGGACACAAACGGTCCAATTCTGGCAGAAAGCCCTGAAGACAAACATCTGTATTGCTAGCATGTGCAGACTCAAGCGCTTTTGTTTTGTGCAAGAGTTTCGCAAATCTAGGGTTGCCATTTACACACAACCATACTTTGTGTCCGATGCTAATTGCAAATGTTAGCATGGTATGACGCTAAACTAAGATGGGTTAACATGCCTCCTGCTGAATGTCTGCATGTTAGCTTTTAGCTCGAAGCATCGCTATGCCTCAAAGGGCTACACGCTTGGCTGTGAGCTCTGTGTCGTAGCAACTACGGTGCTGCTGATGTTAGCATTCAGCTCAAGGTAATGCTGTGCTTAGAGCTGCCAGCATGGCTGTAGACTCTTGGTTTTTGATTGAGCACAAGAGACGAGTACTGAGAGTGTGTGAAAAATAACAAAGTAAATGCTCTCATCCATTTTGGCTTTAAGGGCCTTTCGGTGTAAACATCTACAAATCTGCTGAGGAAGACTGTTTAATGCGACCGAAAGCTCCAGAACAGCTTCTGAGCTTTCGGTTGTTTTGCCAACTACTGTGTGTGCGCTGCGGTAGTCACGAAAACCTCCCCTCTCAGCTAGCTCTTGACCTCAGCCAAAACCAAAGCGAGGACCCTGCCCTCAAATCTTCCTGCATGCAAAGAATGCGCCGAGAGGTCCAAGTCAAACGAGAATCTTCCTCCTCGTGATCTGTCGTCGGGCAGCTGATTGGGCTCCCTCTCTCTTTTTTGCCTCAGTTCGTCTCTAATAACTTCTAATGCTGCAAACACACAGCTCCAGGAGTGGTTTTTCTCTCTCACACACAGTTTTCCTCTCTCTCGCATTCATACATGCACAGATCCAGTGCTTCTCCTCTCTCTCAGCTTCGTGCAGCTCCACCCACCTGCAGATAAAAGCCAAACCCTCAGCAGAGCTGCTGCTCAGCGTCTGTCCCAACACTGCTCACAGCTTTGTGATACTCCAGCAGCAGCAGCAGCAGCAACACAAAAGGTAAGTGATGCGTCACCACTGGCACAACAGGATTTAATGATGTTTTGGTTGGCATGGGCACCATGTGTAGGCTTTCATCAGCTCTGAAGGCATGGTTGAGCTTATTGTTTGATTTTTAATGTGTTTTTCTGCACACACTTTGGAAAATGTTAACTTTTGGGATGGCACGTGAGGAAAAAAGAAACTTCCCAAAAAAATCCTGACTTCCCAAAATGTTTCATAAGAGCTCTGCTCCCTCTGCTGACAGAAGTCTCTGCAGACAAACGTCTGACAGTTTTCCAAAATGCAAAAGAAAATCCAAAAGGAGACACCTGGGAAGAATAACTCCGGCTTAAGCTTGTTAAAATAAATGCACGGCAGCAGCATCTTGACAGGATTTAGCACCGGTTAATGGAATGTCATGACATTTTTAGAAATCTTAGTTGCACGTCTTTCAACACAGGAGGGAAAGAATCAGGCAGTTTTCCATCCAGAGCCGAAGAAG
Organism: Pagrus major; assembly: GCF_040436345.1. NCBI lineage: Eukaryota > Metazoa > Chordata > Actinopteri > Spariformes > Sparidae > Pagrus > Pagrus major. The sequence goes on from NC_133238.1 coordinate 20,748,864, forward strand.
GAAAAGGATTAAGTGTTAAGAAGTTTTGTAGTTTTAAGTGTCTCATAAATTAGGATTAGAGTTTAGAGAGAGGGGGCTCTGTGGCAGCTGAGAAATGAGTCAGAGATGGAAAGTTTGGGCTTTTTATTTTTGCTACCTATCTTCCACCTTAAACACGAGTCAGATCTCAGATTAACTCCTGTCCGATGCAAACCGACCAGATTCCTTTGCCTCTCTATCCTCTTGATCATGTGCACCTGCCAAGAAACAGTCGGGAATCCCTCGCTTCACACCCGACGTGGATTTATCGTGATGTTAAACATGTCCGAGGTGAAGCTGTTGGACTGTTTTCTGCAGTGGAAACCTGTTGAGTAGCTGCTCTTACTTGCATTGAAAACCACCTTCAACTGAACCGTCTGACGAGCTGAGGCGATAATCTCCTTAATGCAAGAAATGTTAGTTTTTAACAGAACTGAGAACATTCTCATGCAGCTGTTTCTAATTTCTAACTCTCAGCCATTTAAAGTGATCCTGTTTTTCCTTACTTTGCACAAAAAAAACCCTCCTAATTAGGGGGAAAATGTGGTAACACACATGGTTGAGGTCGAAACTAGTTGTACAATTAACTCGCTGATAGTTTCTGATTACCGTGCTGTAACATTCGCAGTGTTGCGAGCGAAAGGGCCATCAGAACAATGTTGTTGTGGATTTTTGTCAGCAGCACCGTGGAAACACACACAACACCGCTCGCTCTGCAGATGTGAGGAGGGTCAAGGAAGTTCAGATCGAGAAAATCTAGAGCTCCTTGACTTTGGGTTTAGCAGCGGCACATTTGGTGTACGCCTGATTGTTTTCGAAGAAGTTAAGGATGGTTTAGTGGTATCATCTGGACCAACTACACTTGCATTTTTGCAGGGTGTTTGCTTTGTTTTACAACCACTGCATGCTTTTTTTCCCCTATTAGCAAGGAGAGGTTTGGAGTTACTTGGACCAACAAGTTATGATCTGGATTACACTGCACATTTACATTTTTTATTAGGCTCGGGTCAATCAAACGTTTTTATCAGGTTGGAGTTACCGAAGATTTATAGTTTCGGGTCTGGGAATGAATAAAATTGTGTTGTTTTTTTGAGTGCATGTGTGTTTTTGTGTCCAAGGCCCTGAGGCTTAGCTGGATCCTCTCATGTGAACTCTGAGTTTTGGCCACAGATAGGCTTCACCTCTCCAAGTTCTTGCTGTCCAGTAGGAGAAAAATGTGATCCGTATCCCTTGAAAACCAATAAGCTTGTCAGGAATTGACTGCATTTGCCATCTTTTTAATGAAACGTGAATAGTTATTGAGATTAAATGATGATTAGGGAGCTTTAAAGGAGACATATTGTGCTCATTTCCAGGTTCATAACTGTATTTTGGGTTACCACTAGAATAGGTTTACATGCTTTAATCCTCAAAAAGCACATTAGTTCTCTCATACTGTCCAGAGTTGCAGCTCTGTATTCCCCCTCTGTCTGAAACTCTCTGTTTTAGCTCCTGTCTCTTTAAGGCTCCCCCTTCTGAATACCCAGCCTGCTCTGATTGGTCAGCTCACACACGCCTGAGCTAGTAACGCTAACAACAACAGAGCAGCTGTGCTAAATTAATTGTTACGTCCCAAACTAACTACTAGACTATAAATTATGAGTGGCATGTGATGTCACAAAGTCACGGCATTAAAGGTGAGACTACTGACGAGGCGTTCAGGAGCAGGGTTTTCTGTGGGAGAGAGGAGCTTCTGTTGGTGTGGACTTTTACATGCACATCAACATATATACACACTGAAGGAAAGGAAAAAACGAAAAAGCAAAATCGGTCTCCTTTAAAGGTGCTGTAGACAGAGTTTGTTATCTTTGGACAGAGCTAGGCTAGCTGCTAAGCTAGGCTAACCAGCTCCGTGCTGGAGCTTGTACAATCATGTATCGTTCAACAACAAAGTGAGTAAGGATATTTCCCAAAATGTCTAAGTTAAAGGGACAGTTCGCCCTAAGTTTAAATTCAGTCATTATCTACTCACCCTCATGCCAGTTGGGGAAAGTTTTCGTAGTCCGCAAAACATTTCTGGAGCTTCACAGCAAAACAACCTTGCAGCATTCTCCTAAACAACTGAAGTAGATGGGGACTTGTTTTAAAACAAAAAACGCCTGAAAAAAAATCCAAAATTGCTTTGAAAAGATGTCATTTACAACCGGTTTTAGCTGAAATCTTCACTGTAGCTCCCAAGCTAAAATCATTAGCATCGGCTCAACCGCGCAAAGACGGGTGTAAATAACATCTTTTCAAATCAATTTGGGATCTCGGGGCTTCTGGAGACTTGGATTATGCTTGACGAGCTGAATGGAGCGATTTTATGGGTTCTTTCAGTGTTTTTTTTATGTTTCAAAACAAGTCCCCATCTACTTCAGCTGTTTAAGAGAACACTGTTTCGCTATGAAGCTCCAGAAATGTTTGGTGGACTACGAAACTTGACCCGACTTTACATCGGCACGGTGGGGAGTGGATAATGACCTAATTTCATTTTTGGGTGAACTGTTCCTTTAACCATTTATAACAGGTAACAGTCTTTTGAGCTCGCGAGTTAATAAGTGCTTTTATTTGTTAGCTTATCGTGCTGTGGTTGCATTCACTTACTTTTATCACAGAGGGAGCTGGAAGCTGCAGGCAAACTTGTGTCAAAGCCGTAAAGTTTTAATCCCCAGACTGTGTAGGAAAATCTGTGCAGATGCTTCTGTCAGCAGGCTGTGACTTAATAAATCTGTGACTCTGTTAATGTCTCTTGACAGCATTTTCTCCCGCTGTCTCGCCCTCAGACTCCTTTCACCGTTCTCACCTACCGAACAGGAAGTGTTTATGCAGCTCAGAGGGAATGTGTCTCTTGATCCCTGCAGCTGCAGCCTCTGTGATTCGAGGCCATGTGTCCAGCTGCTCGCCTGCTACCGTGCAGAGCGAAAATGTCTCAAAATATGAAATGTAAATCACTTTCAGGCTTGCGAGCGTTCTCTGCGAGCGATTAATCTCTCACATTAGCTGCCGTGGTGATCCGCTTAGCTCTCTTTGTGTGCGACAAGTGGCTGCTTAGTTTCAAAACACCACGCTGGAATTACAGCTTTAAATTTAGCAGATTTATTGTAAAGTATCTTATCTAAACTCCTAAGGAGACGGAGTCGTAGTTCTTATTATCCCTCGTAAATACTCCACTGTAAAAACATCTGGACAGTAGTGAAAGGGAGGATCATATTTTCTCTCGGAGTGGCGTATTTTTACGGTGTGACTGTGTAACACATTAAGCTCCTCTGGACCGTCGTCATATCCCATTACTGTCACAGGTCAGACCAGGCATGCATGTTTGCAGCGAGCCCCGAATGATCCCGGGGCCATTTTTATGATCTCAATAAATCGATACGTGTGTGAAGAAAAAAAAAAAAGGGAGAAAGTTTGCAAAAGCAGACAAACGGAAAACCCTCCATGACGGATCGCTTGGGCATTACGTGGAGTTACGGCTAGAAAAATGCTCTGGGGAAGCCATCATCAAAGTGAAATTGGGAGCAATAAACTCTCTCAAAGCAACATATAATCAGCACCAAGTCATTTTTTTAATATTCGACCGCTCTCACGCTCCAAATGTCACCAATTACGGCTCCTCTGGAAGGTTTCGTTTGCCCACTTGTGCTATATTTTCGACGTCTGGCGTGTTGAAATTGCAAAAGCATTCATCTTTTTTGATGTTGGAAAACTTCCGAGGTATTTGTGGTCAATTTGTGACGGAGCTTTTTTGGGCCCACATCAGGTTCATTGGCAGCGGCGGAGGAAGTATTCAGATTTAAGTGGACTAAAAATGCTCCATTACGAGGTAAAGTTCAAAGCGTGCGTACTAAGGACAGAAGAATTAACAGCAAAAGTATCAAAAGTAAAAGTATTACATTATTAGATTGTTGCATCAATGTTAGAGCAGTGTTTTATTGTTACAGCTGCTCAACATGGAGCTCGTTTTAACTGCTTTACATACTGTGAGGTACAGGTCAGGCCAGTGGTTTGCAGCCTAGGTGTGAGGTCTCCTCCAAATGGTTAGAGCATATATATGAGGGGTCAGCCTGGGCTCCGCAAATGGCGTATGAAAAACAATGTCTAATGTCTTTTTACACATGAATGTCAGGCCAGGCAGGACAGAGAAAGTCCATATATGGAGGTGACACAGGTGTTTCTAATGGGCTGATCGCACAGACGTCAATGTTGACTTATTTGAACTTATGCTCATGAGTTAACTTGCGAGATGTATTTAAGTCATCGCTTCCGAAACATGACGTAACGTTATTTTTGTGCATTTGTATGGTACTGTTCTGTCTCCAGAGCTCACACCAAGACAGATTCAAATCAGTGTTTCAGTGAAATGGTAATAAATGATTGAATCTTGAATCAAAGCATGATTTTTTTCTTGTTTACCTGACCGTGACGACGAATGCTGCCTTAATATTGTTACCACGATGACAAAGGTCACCTGACTTGTCCTTCACGCCCAAAGCACATAAGACACACAAAGCTTAAACGCTTAATCCCCTTAAAAGTGGGGTGCTATTTACATGCTATCCCATGAAATCACGATGTCGTAAGTTGATTAATTGTTCTGAAAGAAGAAAAAGTTCTGCTATACAAATGTCTTTTCATTTTTAGACCTTCCTCCTTGAAACATTGAATAATTTCACATCTTGGGACCTCAAACAGTCATTTAAATGAAACCATGTGAGACACTTAGAGAGGAAATCAGAATTTGGTGGAACAACTCACATTAAAAAAAAACGGCAAAAAAAGGGCAAAATATGAAAAAAAATTTGAGTTTTTGGCTGATACACACTGGAAACAGACTTTAGACTTGAAATGAAACCATGAGGTACGTGAAGCTTCATGTTGCTCCACTGAAATAAAACAATTAAGCTTTCAGTGGAGTAAAAGGTACAACATCAACACTGAGACACAGCTTAGGAGTATAAAAAAGGAAGAAAATGGAGTACAAGTACTTCAAAATTGTACCTAAATACATGTACTTTGTTACTTTCCACTCGCTGGAAAGATTCAGAACCAGAAGGCCGGAGACGGCATGTGGGCCGTTGCACAGCGCTGGCTGTTCTGTTCAGATTTACACAGTACACAAAATCTATTTATGCAGCTGCAAACTGCAGAATTCCCCACTGGAGTCTGTGGTTTAAAGCGTAGTATAAAACGATCAGATCTGATTATCGGCCAAACGTTGTTATTGCCTATAAAAATAATCATTCACTAGCGGAGTGTCCCTTTGAGAGCCAGTTCAAATATGGGGGGGGGGGGAACGTGGCGAAAACCGCACGAGGGTCAGGCAAAAAGTTGGACAAGCCTGAAAAACCTTGAGAGTGTTTCCTTCCTGCTGTGCGAGACGGTGGAACATGTCCTGTTAAACAGAGGAGCGGACTCAAAAATGCGTTTCTTCCCACCCTCGCTTCCCATTTTTATAACTTCTGTGAAAAAGACTTAAAGTGCTCCTTAGTGCTGCATCGCTATTAATGCTCTCCACTGACACCAGATACTCTGTTTTGACAGAACTCAAAGCTAATAGGAAAATAATTCCCCTCCCGCTCCCGGTCCCTGCCTGAAATGAAAATTGTGGCCAGACATTGGGCGAGTTGTGGTTCCCTGAGCAGCAGGAGAGGGAAAATCTGTCAATGAGAGGAGTGGGAGGGAGGTGTCGCTGCAATTATGTGCATGTACATACGTCAGAGGATGCTACTTCCTCTTGTGGTCGCCTGGTTATTTGGAGTATCATGTGTTAAAAATGAGGCTCCTCAATCCGGCTAAAGGTCTGCTGACCCCTCCGCCTCGTCCAGTGTGAGGCCTCCGAAGGCGACCCCGGCCTTCGCTCTGCAAAGAGATCGAGTAGGTGTGAAGGAATGCTGAAATCTGTTTGGATCTCGGCGAGATTCCCTTCCCTTCACGTCGAGATACGCTGAGCTGTGGGGGGAAAATGTTCCCCGATGATTGAGGCGGGATAAATCACCTGCTCGGAGACAGAAAGGGCAGCGAACGCAGAGGAGAAAAACAGCTTCAGATCCAGAATGTACTCCAAATATGACTTGTGGTCTGCAAGAATAATGCACTGAGAGGCTGTTGTTGCTGGAAAATGGTGGGCGTGAGTCACAAAACCAACGTCCGGTATTAATAACACACAAAACAACAATAAATCTGAGAGGACAAGTGTGTTTAAATCACAGAAAATATAGTGTTCGTGAGGATGACTTGATCTTTTACGGCCACTCAAAGCACATTTAGCCAGTTACTAAAGAAATGGTATGAAAACTTATGAGACAGAAAGTCCAAACATTAGATAAAACATCAAATATGAGATAAGAAGTTGAAATTATGAGTTATAAAGTCAAAATTATGAGACAAAAAGTCCAAATTTGTTGATAATTACTTTTTAATACTTTTTGTCTTAAAACTTTGACTTTTTATCAACAAATTTGGACTTTTTGTCTCATACTTTTGACTTTTAAACTCACAATTTCAACTTTTTAACTCATAATTTCAACTTCTTATCTCACAACTCACGTTTTATCCAACAACTTTTACTTTTTAGCTAAAAATTTCAACTTTTCATCTCATATTTTTGACTTTTTGTCAACAAATTCTCATTTTGTGTCTCATAATTTTGACTTTTAAACTCATAATTTCAATTTCTTATCTCATAACTGATGTTTTATCTAATAATTTCAACCTTTCATCTCATAACTTTGACTTTTTATCCCATAACTGACTAATAATTTTGACTTTTCGTCTCATTATTTTGACTTTTAAACTCATAATTTCAACTTATCTCATAACTGATGTTTTATCTAACAACTTTTACTTTTTAGCTAAAAAATTCAACTTTTCATCTCATATTTTTGACTTTTTGTTAACAAATTCTGACTTTTGTCTCATAATTTTGACTTTTAAACTCATAATTTCAACTTTTTTAACTCATAATTTCAATTTCTTATCTCACAACTGACGTTTTATCTAATAATTTTGACTTTTTGTCTCATAATTTTGACTTTTTATCAACACATTTTGACTCCCCCCAAAACTCTTCCCTTAACTTTTTCTCAAAATTCTGACTTTTTCTTCCCAATTTTTTTCCTCAAAATTCTGACTTTTTTTCACTGAACTTTTCTCAAAATGTTGTCTTTTTTCAGACTTTTTCCTCAAAATTCTGACTTTTTTTCACTGAACTTTTCTCAAAATGTTGTTTTTTTACAGACTTTTTCCCAAAATTCAAACTTTTTTTCAGACTTTTTCCCAAAATTCAAACTTTTTTCAGACTTTTTCTCAAAATTCTGACTTTTTTTCAGACTTTTTCTCAAAATTCTGACTTTTTTTCACTGAACTTTTCTCAAAATGTTGTCTTTTTTACAGACTTTTTCCCAAAATTCAAACTTTTTTTCAGACTTTTTCCCAAAATTCAAACTTTTTTACAGACTTTTTCCCAAAATTCAAACTTTTTTCCAGACTTTTTCTCAAAATTCTGACTTTTTCCCCAAACATTTGCTCAAAATACTCTTTTCCCCTTACTTTTCTGAAAATTCTGACTTTTTTCACTTAACTTTTCTCAAAATGTTGTCTTTTTTCAGACTTTTTCTAAAAATTTAGACTTTTTCTTCCCTAATTTTTTCCTCAAATTCTGACTTTTTCCCTTAACTTTTTCAAACTTTTGGTCAAAATTCTGACTTTTTTTTTTCAAACTTTTGCTCAAAATTCTTTCCCCCAAAAGTTTATCCTCAAAATTCTGACTTTTTTCCCCTCAATTTTTTTTGTCTTTTGACTTTTTAATCAACATTATTAGATAAAAAGTTGAAATTATGAGACAAAAAGTCCAAATTTATTGATAAAAAGTTAAAAATTGAGATAAACAGTCAAAATTATTAAACAAAAAGTCCAAATTTGTTGATAAAAAGTCAAAATTATGAGACAAAAAGTCAAAATTTGTTGATCAAAAGTAAAAAATTGAGATAAAAAGTCAAAATTATAAGACAAAAAGTCAAAATTTGTTGATCAAAAGTAAAAAATTGAGATAAAAAGTCAAAATTATTAAACAAAAAGTCAAAATTTGTTGATAAAAAGTTAAAAATTGAGATAAAAAGTCAAAATTATGAGACAAAAAGTCAAAATTTTGAGACAGAAAGTCCATATTTGTTGATAAAAAGTCAAAAATTGAGACAAAAAGTCAAATTTATTAGGTAAAAAGTCAGTTATTAGATAAAAAAAGTCAAAATTATGAGACAAAAAGTCCAAATTTGTTTATACAAAGTCAAAATTTGTTTATAAAAAGTCAAAATTATGAGATAAAAAGTCAAAATTTGTTTATAAAAAGTCAAAATTGTGAGATAAAAAGTCAAAATTATGAGACAAAAAGTCAAAATTATGAAACAAAAAGTCAAAACTGTGATACAAAAAAGTCAAAATTATGAAACAAAAAGTCAAACTTATGAGACAAAAAGTCAAAATTATGAGACAAAAAGTCAAAATGTGTTGATAAAAAGTCAAAATTATAGACAAAAAGTCAAACTTATGAGACAAAAAGTCAAACTTATGAGACAAAAAGTCAAAATGTGTTGATAAAAAGTCAAAATTATAGACAAAAAGTCAAACTTATGAGACAAAAAGTCAAAGTTATGAGACAAAAAGTCAAAATTATGAGACAAAAAGTCAAAATTTGTTGATAAAAAGTTAAAATTATGAGACAAAAAGTCAAAGTTATGAGACAAAAAGTCAAAATTATGAAACAAAAAGTCAAAATTGTGAGACAAAAAGTCAAAATTTGTTGATAAAAAGTCAAAATTGTGAGACAAAAAGTCAAAATTTGTTGATAAAAAGTCAAAATTATGAGACAAAAAGTCAAAATTTGTTGATAAAAAGTTAAAATTATGAGACAAAAAGTCAAAGTTATGAGACAAAAAGTCAAAATTATGAAACAAAAAGTCAAAATTGTGAGACAAAAAGTCAAAATTATGAGACAAAAAGTCAAAATTTGTTGATAAAAAGTCAAAATTATGAGACAAAAAGTCAAAATTATGAGACAAAAAGTCAAAGTTATGAAACAAAAAGTCAAAATTTGTTGATAAAAAGTCAAAATTATGAGACAAAAAGTCAAAATTATGAGACAAAAAGTCAAAGTTATGAAACAAAAAGTCAAAATTATGAGACAAAAAGTCAAAATGTGTTGATAAAAAGTCAAAATTATAGACAAAAAGTCAAACTTATGAGACAAAAAGTCAAACTTATGAGACAAAAAGTCAAAATGTGTTGATAAAAAGTCAAAATTATAGACAAAAAGTCAAACTTATGAGACAAAAAGTCAAAGTTATGAGACAAAAAGTCAAAATTATGAGACAAAAAGTCAAAATTTGTTGATAAAAAGTTAAAATTATGAGACAAAAAGTCAAAGTTATGAGACAAAAAGTCAAAATTATGAAACAAAAAGTCAAAATTGTGAGACAAAAAGTCAAAATTTGTTGATAAAAAGTCAAAATTGTGAGACAAAAAGTCAAAATTTGTTGATAAAAAGTCAAAATTATGAGACAAAAAGTCAAAATTTGTTGATAAAAAGTTAAAATTATGAGACAAAAAGTCAAAGTTATGAGACAAAAAGTCAAAATTATTAAACAAAAAGTCAAAATTGTGAGACAAAAAGTCAAAATTATGAGACAAAAAGTCAAAATTTGTTGATAAAAAGTCAAAATTATGAGACAAAAAGTCAAAATTATGAGACAAAAAGTCAAAGTTATGAAACAAAAAGTCAAAATTTGTTGATAAAAAGTCAAAATTATGAGACAAAAAGTCAAAATTATGAGACAAAAAGTCAAAGTTATGAAACAAAAAGTCAAAATTATGAGACAAAAAGTCAAAGTTATGAGACAAAAAGTAAAAATTATGAGACAAAAAGTCAAAGTTATGAGACAGAAAGTCAAACTTATTAGATATATCAAGTCTATGTGTTCATATTATTTTTAACTGGCAGAAATTGGCTTCTGTACAGTGAGTCCTCCACTGTGTGTGTGGAAAACACCATCAGCACAGACTGATTGACGTATTGATGGGTTGAAACTTAAATGTTAAAAATGGAGTTTGGCGCCCTCTGTTGAACCATAAGCCTCACTGCTGGCTTTGTCTGCAGTGTGATTTACTTTTTCACAAATGTTAACATCAGCTGTCGATAAATGTAAACACTGTATATTGAGGTTATAAACAGGGCTGGAACTAATCATTTGGTCTGTGAAACGTCAGGAAACCGTGAAAACTGCCCTTTAATCTTACTCTCAACCCAAGAAGAAGTCTAAAAAGTGCTTATTTTGCAAATCTTCACGTTTCAGAAGCTGGAAACAGGAATTTTTCAGCATTTTTGCCTGAAAAATTTATCAAAATTGACAAATTTATGGCAGATGGTCGCCCAGAGAATCAGTGTGGAGCTGGAGTGTTTTTCATATAAAGGTTAGGTTATAACAGCAACAACTCACACACACACACACACACACTCTCTCTCACACACACACACATGCAAATGGTCACACACACACACACACAGGTGCATTCCCCAGATGTCGTCTTGGCGCTCACGCTGCCTCCTGTCAGCTGATCGTTGCATTCCTCTGAGTCCGTGTGTGTGTTCGTTCGTGTGTGTGTGTGTGTGCGTGTGTGTGTGAATGAAGCCTTTCACACTGCGCTGACAACAGTTGCATGTTTTTTGCATTATTATTTCGAAGTACTGCTGGTAGAAATATCAAGAGGGCTTATTTTCTACCCATAAATTCACCAAAAATGAAGAAATCCAGGCTTGTAGCTGCAGTCGGTAACAGTATGTCAGCAGTAAAGGAGAACAACATCTGTATTGTTCTTGGGTTTGCTGCTGCTCAGGTGATACAGAGGGTCAGCCAGTAATTGTAGGGTTGCTGGTTCAATCCCATGGCTACTTATCGTAAATTATTCACATCTATGGGAAGAAGTATGAGTCAGTTTGAACAAAAAGCACATACCCAGTTAATGTAATGTAATATTTGCATATAATAAAAAAGCAGAAGAAGCATTCAACAAGTTTTTCTTTTATTCTGAAAACAAAATTGATTATAACTTTGTGCATTTACTTAAGCACTTTACTTTTATCTATTTATTTGGAGGTAATTTGAGACACTTCACATGAGTATTTCCATTTTCTACTACTGTACACTTCTGCTCTGCTATATTTCAGAGGGGAAATGTGTACTTTTCCCTGTTTTAGACTAATTATACAAAATATAATCAATAAAAAAATGAAGATGCATGCAATTGGATAAAGACAAGCGATACAAACATGAATGCATCAATGATTATAATCCTTTCTTACTCATAAATACAAATACTTTTATACACAAAATTGTATTTACACGTAAAAGCGTCAAAGTATTACCATTAAATATACCTAAAGTATATAAGAAGTACTTCTTTTGGCAAAATGGCCCTATGTGAAAAGTATTGGTAAGAGAGTAAGAAATCTAAAAAAATATGCTTTTTCCATAATTTGCTGACAATAAATATTTGAATTCCTGACTCACAGTTAATAAACATTTGTCATTTTTTGCATTTTATTATCAATTTATAAAACTTACTTATGCTAGGCTGCTTAGCTACTCAGCTAGCTACTACAACAGAAGGCTAATGTTCACTAAACTTGTGATAATGATACAAAAAAAAGTAAAAGATATAAATTGGGGGATTTTTTAGGAATACCTGAAATATGAAATGCTGAAATACAATAAAAATATATTAATATAAAAAGAATAACAGTAAATATTCACTTTGAATCACCTCCAAAATAAGATTTGTAAGCACAACATGACCATAAATCATTGCAGTGCACGCCAACATGTTTTCATTTCGGTTTGATGACAGTTTGTCCTGCAGCGCTGTTCGCTGCCTGCTCTTATTGTGAAAGAACGACCCTCTGCAATCTGTTTAAAACACAAAAGCCAGGACTGACCGCAAGCAATTAAGACTGGCACCCGTATCTGTAAGCAATGACATGCCTCCGTTCCTCAGTGTTTGTTTATCGAGCGGCAGAGTCGCCCATCTGGAATCGGTCAGGAGGGGGAACACAGAGCAGAAATGGAAATTTGATTATTTTTCAAAGCCAAGCTGGAGGTGATAAAAGACTTGTGGCTCATCACCAAGCGGAGCCGGCTGTGGTTGTAAGTGTTGGCAAAGAGGTTCAGAGGGACCAGCATCCATCCCGCAGTCTGTGTTGCATGGGATTGTCATCAAGCGAGGGGGGAATCTGGAGGTGTCTGGAGAGTTTTCATCAAAGTTGAGACATGAAAGCAAGAAAGTTGTGTGAAAAATGAAGCCTGTTTGGTGTTTGTTGAGATGTGAGGAGGACACAGTGGGATTCAAGGGTGTCATGTCGAGATATTTATTGTGGAGCTGTTCGAATATAAACACACACAGCGGGATTGTTTTCCTTCAGTAACACAGAAATTGAAGTTTTCTAGCTGCCAATAATGCAAAATCAACACAGTGGAAGCCTCTTATGCTGTATATTATCCAACTTTTCAATCAAATTGATCACTATAGCGTATGATCCTTTTCCTTTTCATTTCTATACAGTTATGAGCTTCTATGCCCGCTCTGTAGCCTGCAACAGCCAATGTGTGATTACATAGACAGGAGAACCACTCCATGTTCCATCCTCTCTCTCCTGAGCCACTTACATGAACCCCGACCGTCTTGTTTAATAGTACCCAGTCTTCTAGGAGTCGTCCATTATCACCGTTGATGTTTTGATGACGACGTTGAGCCTCCTGGGTTAAAAATCATGTGTTTTTACCAACTCATTTTGAAAAGTCAAAATTATGAGACAAAAAGTCAAAATTTGTTGATAAAAAGTCAAAATTTGTTGATAAAAAGTTAAAATGATGAGACAAAAAGTCAAAATTATTAGATAAAAAGTCAAAATGATGAGACAAAAAGTCAAAATTTCTTGATAAAAAGTCACAATTTGTTGATAAAAAGTCAAAAGTTGTTGATAAAATGTCAAAATGATGAGACAAAAAGTCAAAATTTGTTGATAAAAAGTCACAATTTGTTGATAAAAAGTCAAAAGTTGTTGATAAAATGTCAAAATGATGAGACAAAAAGTCAAAGTTATGAGACGAAAAGTCAAAATTTGTTGACAAAATTTGAGACAGCTTTTCAATAAGACGTTGGGAAATTCCCAGCCATGTGAAGCTGAGACTGAATGATCATAATTTAATAAACTCAATAAATCATTCCCCATCACTACATGGTTGCTCATCAATGAGTCATAATTGAAAGCTTGTGTTTTTGTAGTTCCTGTTGAATCTCCACAAACACCACCTGACCCTATGAGAACTTCACTACAGCCCGTGTGATGGAAAACAGAAGTAAAGCAGAACCGGATCACTTAATTTGTTGTGTTGAAACATTTGCCATGCAGCGTAGTCAAAGCTAAATATACAGACATTGTAACGTCCGTATAACTCAATACTTTTCATTCTGCGGTCCAGACATCCTATTAGACTGTCTGGAAACCAAAAGATGACTGATGATACGGACGTTCTGTAATCAAAGCCTCTCTCTTCAATTTAATTGGTAGCTACATTTGAGTAAATAGCATATTTTGCTCTCTCATGTAAGAAGCACTCAGGCGAAACGTTGGATGGAAAAATTAAAAGAACAAATACCGTGAAAATTGTTCCAGTTGTTCAACCGCTGTTATTTCAAAACAAACACCATGTTTGTGTATTTGATGGTGAAGCCAAGCGGAGATTGCTCGCTGGCAGCAGGACGCAATAACACAGCATGTTTTTTAAAGGATGGATGTTTGGACAGTTTGCGGTGCTGCTCTCATTACTTTATTACACTGTTCTCACAAGAGTCAATGTGCACAACTGTCCATCCACAGTGCTCAGAATATTGTGTTCATCATTGAAGTTTAGTGTTTTAACGGTAATTGCACATGTAACAGTTTTTTCTTCATTAAGTATCAAGAAACACATCTAAAGAGAGGTTAACACAACTATTATTATACACCTTAAAGACAGCATTTTTTCATTGTTATTGCTTTTAGTAGAACAATGTGAAATAAATATAACACAAGGACAGAAAATGTGAAGTTTCACAGATATACCTGTTGATCCGTAAATACAATTCAGGCTATAGTTGCACAAGGGAAAATTCAAATCTAGTAAAGTGAAACAGAATAAATACAAATAAATAAATACAATAATACACTTTATTATTATATATTTTTTCTATTTCTAAAAAGAGAATTGTAAGTAACAATAAGATTGAAAAGTATTAAATCATGAGTAAAGGCTTGGAAAGACTAATTATTGTAAGTTATTGTTACATTTACTTGTTGTGCTATATCCATATTTGTATGCTGTTACCATTGACTTCTAATGACTTCAAATATATTTTACTTTAAAGTCATTAGAAGTCAATGGTATATAAATGAATAAAGTAATATATATAATTTAGAGTTTCAATAGCTTGGATGTCTCTTACTTTCTGCTTGTCATGAACATTATGTCACTTTAATAATCATGAAATTAAAGACAACAGTCAGAAACATTTACAAAGATTTCATGTCCATGTCAGTCTTATGAACTGTGCAAACCCCTTTAAAATATGGTGTTACTGAACACTTTTTTTTAATGTTTACACAGATTCAATGGTGTAACTTCCACTGAGGATGGGAGGACGTATCCACCCATCCTAAGCTCTCTGTCCCCGTCACTTTTATTCTTTCAGGTTGAACATTGTTCTCTGACTGTCCAGCTGCCAGAGTTCAAAATGTGAGAAGATCAAAGCTGATAAAAATGTTTCTACACTTATCTGACTCGCCTTCAGTTTTTACAGTACGTAAGAATTTTGTCGCCCTGGGTTTTAACTCTCAGGCTGCATAAAAACTAAGTCCTCAACCCTTCCCCACGTGTCTCTAAAGCATAAGTTCAGACAGATGAATCTCTGCCAAAAGCTGCGTCCAACTTCCTAAACGTTCAATCTCTGCTCCTCATGCAGCTCGTCCACTAAACAGAGTCTGACATGTTTTTGTCTGCAGCGACCCTGTTAGTCATGGAGTCTGAACATGTGTTTCAGAGTCCGTCCTCTTTGTTTTGCTGACTTATTGTTTCACAGAGGTCGTCTCGTTCCCTCGCCAAAGCATGTGTTCCCTCTTTGCCTGCAGAGAAGAGGGTTGTACTGTGGGAGAACAAGAGGTTTTTGACTGGAGTGACGATCAGTTCAACATCTTCATGTGTGATATCATGTTCGATTTAGAGGATCAATATGTGAGCATCAGTCCCGTGGTGGTTTTATATCTGGAAAGGATGTTTGACAAATTCACTCCAGCACTGGAGTGGAGGGAAACATATAAAAGAAACTGTTTAGTCTGGCTGTAATAGCTGTGTTTGGCGTTGAAACACAAGTTTTAGTCAGTTGACGAGCTGTTTTCAATTACATCGTCACATTTTCGCTACAGAAATGTAAAAACACACATTTAGTCCTTTTTATTTGACAACTTTTTGTCCCTTTGTCTTACACCCACACATCACCTGCTTTATTGTACAGCAGCTTTGTACTTACCTTCAAAAAATCACAGCACTTTCACATAAAAAAACGCAAACAAATCACATCATGTTTTTCTTTTTTTAATACATTTTATTTTCAACTGAAGATCAGATGCTAACTTGTTTTGGCGTGAAGCCTTCATCAGGACCTATATGAAAGCAGTGAGCTCCGTTTTAAAGAGATAAATTATGTCCTAAAATTATGATTCAACAGAAAACAAGGAAGAAGAGCAAAAAAATAGACAAGGCAGACAGAAAAAACTGAAATAGAATAAAAATAGAATATATTGATTTATTAGAAATGTAACAAAAAATGTCAAAAACAGAAATTGAAGTAATAAATTAAAGAGAATATAAATGACAAAAAAGAAAAACAAGATATGTCATCACATCGTGAACCTTAAATCTAAAATTCTCAAACTTGAAAAAATATTAATTTATTTCCATTTTAATTCACACAGTTCTCAAACATTTAACATCACAGCTGCTGTTTTCATGAAGCTGATGCACAGTGAAACAGATCAGAGGTCAGTGACAGTGACTCAGTGTGAACAGTGTTGGGTGGACTGTCTGCAGGCTCTGTCCATGGTGCTGGATCTGTACATTGTATTTACCATCTGAGTCTGTTAATGTCAGTCAGACTGCAGGTTTTCATATGAGGTTTAAAATATGCTTTTATTTTCTTCTCATCATTTTTAAGAATTTATGAGCTGCATGAATGAATTGATGATGATGTGTGAGGAAAAATCCCATTTGACTAATATTATTACTGAAAGTGTTACTTAATATATTCTGCTCCCTTCTATTTGTCTTTCAGTTTATGTCTGTATTTATTTTTACATTTCCATTCACACTTTTCATTTTATTTGTATATATATATATATATATATGTATATATATATATATATATATATATATATATATATATATATATATATATATATATATATATATATATATATATATGTATATGTATGTACTTAAGGATTCAAGACTCAGTACTACGATACTGTACATTAAAATCTGTTTGACTTCCAATTTTAAGGTCATGATTTGATTACATTTTTCAATTTAAACATTTTTTTGACAGTTGCACCGTTGTTGCACTGTCAAGTCTTGATTTGTAAAATCAATAAATCATTGTTAAACTATTCTTTTAAAAAAAGAGTGAACTGTTTCACACTTTTACGCGGCAAGTTTTGATTTAAAATTAAGCTTGACATCCCTAATATCTTACAAATATACAGATTCTTAGATATTTACTTATTCATTCATTTATTTTTAGCATTTTTTTTTTTACACCAGATGACGTACACTACACAATGCTAAAGACCTGCAAGACTTTATAGGCACGGGCTGGAGTAGATCAGGAACTGAGGAGAGGATTGTGTTGCTGGTTGCACACTGAAAAGATAAAGTTCTATATTTTACTTCTGAGACTATTATAACAACCAAACACCAAATAAATTGAACTTCATAACCTGAGACTTGTCAATGGTCCGCACTCATAAAGCAGAGGATGTTTCATACTGATGTTTAGCTTCTAGACAGGCTGCAAAGATAGTTTTATGATTTTACTCTTCTGTTACATTTATTTTTTAATATCCCCGTCCCTGCATTCCTCAAGCAAAAGAGGTGCGTCTCAGCATAACTGTATCGAGGCCAAAATATGTCTACCAGGTGGAGATGGCAGCTTAGTGTTACAAACCCCAGGCCTCTGCGAAAGGTCACCACCTGACATTCATCGAAGCTGACATTCATATTTTCACAGGGCCCAGCAGGACTGCAGCTAACACCTGGCTGGATCCCGTGCATGGCCACCGTCCCGCTCATGCCCTGGAAGAGACCCAGAAAAGTAGTGTAAAGTGAGTGGAGGAAGAGGAGAGACCAGAGGAAGGAGGCCGGAGGGAGCGACAACCTTCAGTTTTGAGAGGAAGAACAATCTTAAAGTAAGAGAATCTGTCATTTTGAAATACACACTGCACTTAAAACAAGATAAATCAAATTATAAAGGTGAATCTGTGTGTTCATTTCTGTTAAGATCTACTATAAAGTACAAAACCATAATGCTACCAGACTTTATGTAGCTGTATATATGATGTTATGAGCAGCAACTGCAGTCAGTACAATTGTTGTTTTTAGGCTTAAATGTATTGATTTCTGAAGGAATCCAGAAGGGTTGATGGTTTGCAATAAAATCACAAAAGTCCAATTAACATGAAATTCACAAAAAAAGTCCTTAGTCTCAATTTCCACCAACAAAACCAACCACCAAAGAAATTTAGTGAAAAATAGTGATCAACCAAACCCTTTACAGATTTTAGAGTATTTAACAATATAAATGTTTGGTAAACTGAATCATCCTACAATGTTATCTGAAACATTTTTGCAGCCAATTTTTTAGATCTGTTTTTTAGGAATAAAAAAATACATATCAAAATCAGCTTTAAATGTGTTGACTAATGTTAGGCACCTGACGCGGTGTCGTAAGTCATAATAAAAAAAACCAAATCGCGAAAGTACAGTAAATATGAAATTCACATTTATATTTTATTGTGTGAATTGTTTATCAGGGTTATAGCTAAATATGTAGAAACACTGAAGTCATTAGTCTTAATTTCCTCCCTCATAACCAACCACCAGACCAACCAAACGCCATACAATTTTTTGCCATATTTAACAAAATCATTTTTAGTAAATCTAATCATCCTATAATATATCACAATGTTGTTTAAAGCATTTTTGCAACAAATTTTTAAGATTTTTTTTTAAGAATCTAAAAAAAAGTTATATCATAATTAGCTTTAAACTGATGATGGTTTAATTAAACCCCCAAAATTCCCAGAAATTAGCGAGGGGAATTGCAGCTCTTTAAAAGGAGATTGATTTTATCCTCCATTCCTCTTTAAGATTAATCAATTTTGCACTTATAAGTTCTGTCATTACACCATATACCTTCTCACGTCAATGTGTATACACATAACTACACAGATCAGGAATCATGTGCTAATAATATTCTACAGTTAACATATTCAGCCTGACTTAGTTTACTTTCTTTAGGTAATTGCTCAGAAAAATGTGAACAAGTCTTATTTCAATTATTTCAGCTCTCCAGTAACTTTTGATCTCTTTGGGACTGTTTCAGGACGCACAAATACCACAGCGGGTAAAAACATACACTCACCCATCACCGTTTATTTTCACACCGTGCTCTTGGCAGCACTTAGCCAATCTCTTTAGTGCAGACATGTTTAAAGGATTAAGGATTATGTTCAAAAGTGACCACGTCCCCTGCGGGGCCTCTTAATTACGATATATATGTTTTAGCAGCGTGTGCTGTATGTAAGTCACATCAAGGATATGAGACTCTGAGGCTTTTTACACAGTATGTTTGAATAGATGTGTAAACAATGGGGAGGAAGGACGAGAGGGTGAGCGCCCACAGTCAGGCGGTGGAGGGTTTTTGTTTCTTTTCTGGTTTGACCGCAGTGGGTTTCATAAGACCTGCTGTGTGTGTGTGTGTGTGTGTGTGTGTGTGTGTGTGTGTGTGTGTGTGTGTGTGTGTGTGTTGGCTTTTGAAATAATTTCTGCGAGATGGAAGAGCACAGCCTGCTGGTGGTGGACCAACATGATGCCCGATTCTCTGATTTGATGGCACATAAATAGTATGAGTTAATTCCAGTGGTGTGTATTACAGACTGCAGGACTTCAAGTGGTGAGAGAACGGACATGAGTGACCATTTAAAGGTCCAGTGTGAAGGTTTTTATTGGGATCTATTGGCAGAAATGGTCTTTAATATTCTTAGGTTTCCATTACTGTATAATAACCTGAAAGTAAGAAGCGTTGTGAAGAAGTTATGAAAAATGAAACGTGTTCATAACTGAGTTAGCTTAGCCACTTTGTCAGCTGGGATTCTTCGATAGTACTGCAGGGACAAGCACATCATTAGTTTAAGACACATTTTCCCTGCCGCGCCGAGCCCAACAAAGTAAAGCCAGGCTGGAAGTTGAAAAAAAATGGTAAAACGCCATAGGGGTACTCAGTTGGATGCGATCTGGAAGTACACCACTAGATGCCACTGAATCCTACATACTGGACCTTTAAAGGGGCACTTTTTACGACTATGATCATGATGTCATAGTGATGTCCCCAGGGTTATCTTGGCTTTGGCCTGTAGATGAGACTATACCAGAAAGACTTTGTTACAAACTGAAGGTGTGTAGTTGTGAAAGATGTCGGTCTATACCAGGTGAAACAAAATACAGAATCTACCTGTGGTCTCCATCTAGGGGGTTTGAGATAGTTGCTTGTCACTCCCCAATATCTCTATTTAAACATATTTGCGGGAGTGATGAGGTTGGGGCCTAGACGCTAGACTCTATATTCTGCTGCTAAGCCCTATGTTGCACTATTAGTAAAAATGTCACATCTTGTTTAGGAGCTCCACCAAAAATATTTTTTTCTCGGCCCTGGATGAACTTTTTTCTTTTACTTCACTGAAATCTCTTGAAAAGTTTTAGAGACATCCTACTAACAGACAGACAACCAATGGGACTGAAAACATACAGTAACAGCTTTTGTGCATGGGCTTCAAAGGTATTATGACTTCGGACTTTGGACAAGACTAAGTTTGGGCTAACTGCATCATCTTATGTCAGTTACCTGAACCACAAGTCAGACTTGCACATTTTTTAATTACTTTTTTATCTCTATTCATCATCGTCAGATAACATTGGTCAATTCACAAAATCTCTTTCAGAGCATAAAAATTCAACTTGATGATAATAAATGAGAAATGAACACGATGCACCTTTACAAGATGCATTAAAAAATTGAAAATAATAGGCCTTCCATTAGTTCACAGTTACAAAGAGACCTATATAAAGACACTGCATTACCTTTTAAACTTATTTTTTTCTCCACTGCAGAAAATGGTGGCTGTCCCCCTCCGTTCTTTCTATCTGCTCATCACAGTGTTCCAGCTGTGTTTACTACACTTTGCCCATGGTGGGGCGTATTATGGACATAAACAACCGCCTCAACAACACCAGCCCTTGCCACAGTACAATGATGGGTATCCTCAGCAACAGTTTATGGGGAATGAGATGCCACACCTGCCTTACGGCAAAGAAGGCCCATTACTGCCTCAGTATGGGAAAGAGCTTCCTCAGCTGCCTTTGCAAATGGGCAAAGAGAGGCCACTGACTGATAGCAAAGGTGAGGTCAACATTCTTGTCAACTATGTTGTTCTTGATGCTTGATTTAATAAAAGGACAATGCTAACAAATGACTAATTAAGTAACATAATCTATATATACCATTATTAAAAATGTTTTACTTTAATGTTCATGTAAACTCACTAGTGGCCTTGATATGCCATCAGATCATATCAGGACCATCTGTGATTGATGTATTTTCTTGATCAGTGCTGATTGATTTAGTAAATCTTCACTTCTGTCTCCCTCCTTTTACAGGACAAACATTCCCCAGAGGGGCTAAAGGTCCACCTCCCCCTGGTCCTGGTGGAGAAGGTCTCAGAGAGGGACCTCAAGGAGTTCAGGGCCCCACGGGACCACCAGGACCACCAGGACCACAAGGCCCCTCTGGGCTACCAGGCCAAGGAATGCCAGGATTGCCAGGAAAGCCAGGGCCTCCTGGTCCTCAAGGCTACCCAGGAATTGGAAAACCTGGCATGCCAGGATTGCCAGGTAAACCGGGAGGACCTGGATTACCAGGACCAAAAGGTGACCTTGGTCCTAATGGTGGTGAAGGACCAACTGGACTTTCTGGGCCTCCAGGGCTCCCAGGTCCTCCTGGACTACCTGGGATATCAAAACCTGGAGGTCAGGGGCTGCCCGGACAGGGAGGTCATCGAGGGGAGCCTGGCCAAAAAGGTCCACCAGGGCTTCCTGGTCCTCAAGGCTCCAAAGGGGATAAGGGACTTGGTCTACCTGGTTTGCCAGGTTTAAAAGGACCTAGTGGACCACCAGGCCCACCTGGAAATGCGGGCATCCCTGGGGTTGGAAAACCTGGCCTTAATGGTCTCCCTGGACAGCCAGGGATACCAGGAAAACCTGGTCCTCCTGGAGAGCCAGGAATGGCAGGGCCACCAGGTGAAAGTGGTCAATCAGGAGTACCAGGCTTACCAGGAATTGGAAAACCAGGAATAGATGGTGTCAGAGGGCAACCAGGACTGTCTGGAGGTAAAGGGGAACCAGGCCCTCCTGGTTTACCAGGGGGTCCAGGCTTGCCAGGCTATGGTAAACCAGGGTTTCCTGGACCTAAGGGTCACAAGGGGCATGCTGGTCTCCCTGGACCTCCAGGTCTTAAAGGTGATAAAGGTCACGGAGGTCTTCCTGGGGTCATCGGCCCCACTGGACCTAGTGGTATTCCTGGCCCACCGGGTCCAATAGGGCCTTCTGGTAGTCTTGGCTTCCCAGGGCAAAAGGGAGAAGATGGTTTAATGGGATCAAAAGGATATCCTGGAGTTAAGGGTGATTTAGGACCTCCAGGTCTTCCAGGACAGCCAGGTTTATCAGGAGCAGATGGGCAACCAGGACAAAGAGGTTTTCAAGGACCCATTGGCCCCAAAGGAGAACCTGGAATGAGGGGTTTACCTGGTGCCCCTGGTGGTGCAGGAGTATCTGGACCAAGAGGAGAGAGTGGACAACCTGGAGAAAAAGGCCACCAGG
Source organism: Pagrus major (assembly GCF_040436345.1). Lineage (NCBI taxonomy): Eukaryota > Metazoa > Chordata > Actinopteri > Spariformes > Sparidae > Pagrus > Pagrus major. The sequence continues at coordinate 20,771,192 of NC_133238.1, forward strand.
GACCACAGGGTATCCCAGGGCTTACAGGACCAGGGGGACCAATTGGACCTCCTGGGCTACCCGGGCAGAAAGGCGAATCAGGCCTGCATGGTGCACCTGGCTATCCTGGTGAGGGAAAGCAAGGAGTCCCTGGTCAAATTGGTCCTCAAGGTAAACCTGGTCCAAGTGGCCCCGCTGGACTTCCCGGGCCACCAGGACAACCTGGACCCCCTGGTCCTCCAGGACTACCTGCTACATCTCCTGACCTCGGACAGATCCTGCCCGTGTCCGGCCCACACAGTAGCCAAAAACAAGTGTACAAAAAGAATGGAGGGGACATTAGTGGAAATGGCCCAGAGATGCCTGCGTTCACGGCTAAGCTCACAAATCCATTCCCTCCTGTTGGCTCCCCTGTCATCTTTGACAAACTCCTTCACAATGGCAATCAGGACTACAATCCCCAAACTGGTATTTTCACCTGTAGTGTACCAGGGGTCTACTACTTTGCTTACCACGTCCACTGCAAAGGAGGTAATGTGTGGGTGGCACTGATGAAGAACAATGAACCAGTCATGTACACATATGATGAATACAAAAAGGGCTTGCTGGATCAGGCATCAGGGAGTGCTGTACTCCCGTTACGACATGGAGATACTGTGCATATACAGCTGCCATCCGACCAGGCTGCAGGACTTTATGCTGGTCAATATGTCCATTCCACATTTTCTGGGTACTTATTGTACCCAATGTAAGGAATGTGTATAAACAAAGGTGATAGTAATGACTTATTGATGGCAAATTTACCATAATTTTGGTAAAACTACTGCAGTCTCAAAGGTACAGTTCAAGTAGGTCAAGTTAAATGGTTTACAATGAGTGGTGGAAGATAATCTTGTTTTTTATATAGTAGCAACATACTTCATTTACATCCAGCAATGGAGTCTCAGTCATTGGCTACGATATGTAAGGAGCAAAGTTTCTTGTGAGGGTTCTGAGTGGTGGAGAGCAAAGATAAAAAAAACAAACCAAAAAAAAAAAAAAAACATACTACCAAATATTTCAGTTGTCTTAATAATGTCATAATTCTTGTATGTTTACATTGTGCATTTATTCTTATATCCGTCCACACACAATATATCATGACATGGCTGGAATAATTCCTGGAACAATGAGACTATATGTTGCAGAGTTATATTCACTTTTCACTAATTTTTGCTTTACAGTTATATACTGTATACTGGGCACATACGAAGATACTAGAACATTGTACAATGCATTTAGTCACAACTATCAGTACATAATGGTGGGTTATGTATTTGAGGTCATCATACATTTACCGTTATTAAGTTATTATTAGTCTTTTTACGTCATTTTTGACAATGCAGCTTTTAAATACAACTAAATCTGACATTAAAACAAGTATTTGGATGATTTTTTTAAATCCACTTTCATATGTTTTTTACAAATTTCAGTCCAGAATGGAACCAAAAAAACACTTTGCAGTTTTGTTCACAATTTGACAGTTGAACGATCTTTTTATTTTTTTTGCTTTTGACAGTTTGGTGTCACGATTTGTCTTGTTTTGTTTGTAATAAATATGAATTCTTTGAAAGGTTTTTGTCAATTTGTCAGTATTCTCTGTAATTTATTTGTTTGACTACTGATTACTTGTGTTAATTTCTTTGTATTAACAGTAAAAGATGGAATACATTCAAAAATGCAGAACATAACCTACACAAATATTCAAAAATTTCTTCTCACTCATACCCATTCATACCACCAAGTTTCAGCTTTTTTTTTTACTTTGTGCTTTATTTCTTCAAACTGTGGATGTGCAATTTTGTGTTGTTTTTTATTCTATACCTATTTTTTGCTTTACTTTGGACAATGGTGCACAGCATTAAATGGTAAACTGTGCCTAAAGTATGTGAATTTTGATTTGTTTTCTTTGGTTAGATAATGGTTTAATAAAGAAATAGAAACATTTGCCTTGGCTTGATTTTCATTATTGTCACACTTGTCTACTGCATGCAATGAACATTATCCAATCGAAAATATTACTGTTTTTCATGAATATTTTGATGCATTGTAAGAACCGAAAGAACCTGTTTTGGCGATAAGTGACCCAAACATCATATGACTGCTTCAGTTGCAAAACAGCAAATGTATGATCTCAAAAGGTGTTCTCAAAACTCTTCATACATCAACAAAATCGCAAGCTATGGAAGCCAATGTCAGCCAAAAAAGGTCCTGTAAGTCATTTTAATGAGACAAAATAATGACTTATCACAAAACAAAGACTTATCACAAAATAATGACTTATCACAAAACAATGACAACACAAAACAAAGACTTATCACAAAGCAATTAATTAGTTTGTATCTGAAAAAACACTCTCTCAAAACAATGAATTATGTAAAAAATAATGACTTAGTACCTCAAAATAATGAGAAATATTCCTCAAAATAAGGTATAGTAGAAAACATAATGACTTACAGGATCTTTTTTTTTCACACTGGTGGAAATCACGAAAAACTGTGATTAAAAAAAAAAAAATCATGACAGCAAGATGAAAACGAGCATCTTTTTCAACGTGAAGTGTCAAGTTAAAAGATCAAACCTGCACTTACTTAAATGTAAATGCTTTGTGTGAAGATAACCTGCTTTGCAATGCATTTGCATTTTAACAACACACTGCTTTGTGTGTCTGTTTATGTCAATAAAGCTCTTTTGAATTGAACTGAGGGAGTCTGACCAATCAGAGTTTGAGGTGTCACACTTCCGGTCTCTCTCGTATGGATCCAGTCAGCTAGCAGCTCTCCCTGTGTGTCCACCAACATACCTACAGTTAAATGCGCCGTATGACCAGCAAATAAAAAAGTAAGTGCTGTCATTCATCTGTTACATGTGTTCACTGGCAGTCTGGCTACTTCGCATTTCTCTCAAGCTACAATAACCGAGCTAACACGCCTGTCTGTGTAGCTAACTAACAGCTAGCTAGCGTTAGCTTGTTAGCTCAGCTGTCTTGTTCCGTGAACAGACCGTTTAAGTGAAGTATGATGGCACTCGGAGTGAAATGAAGCGTTTGCGTGCACATTTGGACTTTGACACAATCTTTAATTGAGTGACAAAATGATTAAAATCAAGGAATCTGCCAAAACGGTGTCCGTGCTAACTTAGCAACGCTAGCAAGTGAGCGTTGAATGAAAGTAACTCACTGCAGCTGTGCAACCAAGTAGTTTACATTTATTAGGATTAATTGGCGACTGTTTTAAATTAAATTTGTTAAAAGTGTGCTCTGCCTCAACTAACACTCTGCTTTTACATTTAATGTAAAACAAAAAAAAGCACACATAACAGTACAGTGTCTAAAGTAGTTAATAGTATAACACTCACATGAGATTTTTCTGCATTGAGTGCTTTTATTTTTTTATATTTTAAGTACACTTTCCTAAATACTTACATGCTTTTCAATGCAGGACTTTACTTGTACTGTATTTTTCAGTGTGGTATGAGCACTTTTACTTTATTATAGGATCGGAGTACGACTGGAAGCTTATAATTGAGGCTGTTGATTCATCACTACGTGCTTTTTGAGGATGTAGTTTGTGCTGGTGTTATAAATAATTATTCTTATCCCATAAATCTACATTGTATTATGACATTATCTTGAACCACTTCAGCTATATCTCTTTGAACTGAATCAACCACCTCATTGTCTGAACTAGTTTTCCTACTGCTTTATGATTGGACATGTAACACTTGTGTTAAACTTGTCGTGTTTTGCCTTCAGGTTCCCACTATGGCTTCTCGAGCAGGTCCGAGAGCGACGGGCACAGACGGCAGCGACTTCCAGCACCGGGAGCGGGTCGCTTCGCACTACCAGATGAGGTACGTTCTTTTTGCTGTTAAATTATCATCTCTGAGGGAAATCAGACTGTAAGGAACATCAGATCCATAGATCCCAACTGCCTCCTAGGGCTGCAACTAACGATTGTCATTATCAGTTAATCTGCAGATTATAATCATGATTAATTGTTTTGTTCTATAAATCGTCCAAAAAACGCTCATCACGATTTCTGAGAGCCCAAATTGGCACCCTCAGATTGCTAATTTTGTCCAACCAGCAGTCCAAAACTCAAACACTCAAATGATTAATCAGTTCTCAAAATAGTTGTCAACTCATTTCAAAAAATCGTTTCATCAACTATTTGTTTCGGCCCTGCTACCTTTTATAGAATAAAATATTTCATAACAGTGAAATGCAGATGAATATAGGAGTGTTTGTCCATAGCTTAGCTTTGATTCAGCTGTCACTTTTCATAAAAATTCTTTAGTGTTAGCCAAATTCAGCATCCAGGCAGGTGCTAGTACCTGTCGCATATCCATGAAATAAAAACACACCTTGTTTTATTCAGTTTAGTTTTGTGTAGTTTGATTGGTCCCTTTTGTCTGATGCATTTCATGGAGATATGCGAGATAAAAATTGGCTTTATCAGTTCTAATTTGATCCAAACAATGTTGTAGCAATTAAGAGTTGATCTGTGAATCGCCAGAATTATAATCAATGCATCAATGAGTTTAATTAACGCTTAATCTACTTCTTTTGTGTCTTTTAACTCTACCCATCTGTCTCATGTGCTGCAGTGTTGCCTTGAAGTCTGAAATCCGTAAACTCAACATCGTCCATCTGCTGATCTGGGTTCTGATGGCAGCTCAGGTAATAACAAACCTTTAGAAACCGACACAAACCTTAAAAATAGTTTAGTTTTACAGCAGAGCTTGTTGTGACTGTGTTGTCTTTTCATTCTCAGGTGATAGTTAGCCAGCTGAGCCTGGTGTCCCACAAGGTCGTAGCCTCTCCCTACCAGTGGGAGTACCCCTACCTCCTCAGCATAATCCCTACAGTCTTCTGCTTCTTGGCATTGCCCCGCAACAACATCAGCTACCTGGTTATCTCCATGATCAGCGCAGGGCTTTTCTGCATAGCCCCGCTGATCTACGGCTCCATGGAGATGTTCCCGGTGGCACAGCAGCTCTATCGGCACGGCAAAGCCTACCGCTTCATCTTCGGCTTCTCTGCTGTTTCGGTCATGTACCTGGTGATCGTTATTGCTGTGCAGGTGCACGCCTGGCAGATCTACTACAGCAAGAAGCTGCTGGACCAGTGGTTCACCAGCACACAGGACAAGAAGAAGAAATAAGTTCATCTGAATAACATTTAGCGCTGAGGTGCTCTGTGTGGACAAAGAGGAGCCAGCCAAGACCAAGAGAAGTGACTCCCAAAACTATTGTGGTCCTTTTGTCATCTTTTTCTATATTTATATTAGAGTTGTTCCTGGAAAATCGGTCCCTGGACTGCTGCCATCCGTCTGTACATTAATCCTCCTGGCATTTCATCATTCATAAACTGTAAAGGTCGGTCTGTACCTCGTTATTCCAGGTACAGACAGTGTAAACAAGCAAATGGTAACATGTGAGTTGGTGTTTTGGAAACATTAAAATAAATTTAAATATAAGACTGGATTGTCAGCCTAAAAATTAATCACTCAGCAGATTATTCTTTGGTTACGTTTTGGATCTCTTGCCACCTCCTGACCCTCTGTTTATTTGCAACACAGCCCCTCTGCTCACTCACCCTGTTGTGTGTAGTAAAAACACTCCCTATAGGGTGAGGCATGTGTGACAAAGGGAAGTGGGTGTTGACCTGAAATAAAGGTCACAGCTGACAAAGCACATGCAGTCAAAGATGGATTACAAATGGAGTTTGTTAACTGTTGTCCAGGTGATCTCTGGCGTGAAAAAACAACTCATGACCAATGTATAATATGAGACAAACACATTTACACATATAGGAAAAGTAAATGATCAATAATCACATAAACAAACAAATCAAGACTATAAGTTTAAAGTTAAACACCCTCAATACATAGTGAACTTAGCAAAATGTCACAATAAAGGTTTTCTGTAATCAACATTTTGACATTACAGGTGCTTTTATACCCATTAAGTAAACAAAATTAACATTTAAACATGCTCAAAAAATGTAGAATATTTCTAGAAGACAACACAACAACCTTTTCACAATAAAATGTAGTGACGCAGTGTTTGAATCCTCGTTTTCTACATGAACTAGATACAGTATTGATTTTGTTACAATGAATTTAAAATGAACTATTAATGCATTTCCAAGTATAATAATAAACACCAAATCCATACCTACATGTATCTGAATCAAATGAATGGAAAATATGCAAAAAACATAACAGTGAACTAACCTAACATAAAACAAAAATTAAAAAAAAAAACATGACAATCCATAAATCAAAAGGAATTTGTCATAAATAATCATAAAACATCATCACTCGATGAATGTCGATCTCAAAACATAAGCTTGATTAAAACTCTTTTCATTGGACATTACATGGTAATGAACAATTTGACATGTTTCACTGAAACAACCAAAATCTGCCTTGTTTGGCAAATTATATATTGATAGACCAGACTGTCTGACTGACAGTGTTTTTGAGCTTCACCTAAGCGTGAAAATACTTTCCTTTCAGGATCTGACGCACCTGGAGGAAAAAAACAAAAAAACATTTCAAGTTATAAAGATAATGTGACTTAAAAGTTCACTGTTATGCAACAACAATCCCGCAGATAACAAACTTAGTTCCTCATTACAGCAGGTTTTCAAACATCTCACATTTTTGGCGGTGAGATCATGAAGTCACCTGTTTACATGCCTTACCTTTTCACCAATGAGTCCTTCAGGCGTCAGCTGGGACGGCAGTTCGTTTTCTAAGTTCCTGGTGCCGGGGTCCGCCCCTCTTCTCATCAGCAGCTTCACCACTTCTACTTGACTTCTATGATTTTGCAAAGAGCTGACGACGTGCAGGGCTGTGTTTCCACTGAACGTCTAAAACAAATACATGCAGACACAATCAGACGTTACATTACAGGCAGTTTGTGTGTTCCACTCATTGAACTGCAATTTACAACAAAACAACTTACCTTAACATTTACAATTGACAGTGAAGATGGTTGGTCAAGTAAAATGTTAAACAGCTCCACATTGGCCTCCTCAGCAGCCATGTGAAGACACGTCCGTCCACTTTTTGGATCCTGTGGGAATGAAAAATGTAAATAAAACAAGGTCAACTTCTCATGGTCAGACCTCTGACATATTGATTTAAAAGGCACTGCTAAAGTTTGTTAAAATGCCCTTGGGCAAGGACAATTTTTTTTTTTGACTGACTGATCTGAAAAGTTATTGCAGCGAAAGCTCACGTTGGCAAGATTGTAGAAACCAGCAAGAATATTCAAAGTATCCAACTAAAAATCCAACCAGCTTCCCTCAGGCTCTGTCCAAAGCCACTCTGACTGGCCCTTAGCTCTTGCTAGCCAGCCTGAAGATGTGTTAGCAGCTACTTTGCTACTTTCAAACAAGCTCTGAGCTCTTTTTAGTCTCATAAATAGATAAACAAACAACTCTGTTAGATGCCACAATCATGGAAACAAGCTACATAACCGTTATTCCTTAATTACTGCTGGAGTTATGTGCTTTGTGCTAACGTTACCAGCTGAAGGAGGCTGTTGCTGCCTTAGGGGCTGTGTGCTTTGTGCTAATGTTGGCCACAAGCGTGCGTTAGCCACTAATAGAGTATGTTAGCAGCTAACGTTAAAATAATTGTTGCCGTTGTGGTGCTGTTCTTCAGCCCAGGGGCAGTGTGCTTTGTGCTAACGTTAGCTGCTAAAGGAGTGAGTTAGCCACTAAAGTAGTGTTAAGTCAAAGTTTCGATAGTTACCTTTGTCCCGATGGAGGCGCCCATGAGCAGCAGAATCTTAATACATTCAACATACGTCTGCTTCTTCTGCACCATCTCCTTTGTCATATACAAACAGGGATTTTCCAGATGCCTCAGCTCTTTAGCAACGGCGTTGTGAGACATGACTGCTACATGAAGCGGAGTTAAACCTTCAGACAGAGAAAAGGAGCATCTCATTACAAAGACACTTCACACCAGAAATAACAAGTTTTCAGCTTAATAAAGCAAACTTACCATCATAATTGAGCATTTCAACATCAATCGTTTGCCCGCTTTTCATTAGGGTCTTCCAGATGCTCTGTGGAAGTGTAGAAAACGTAAAAATTACATTATAAGGAACAATTTTAACAAATTTGGCTGTTTAGACAAAACGTCACGGTTCGTTGAATTGGATGAGCGCACAAAGTTAAGAGATGTGAGCAAGATGAGGGTCAAAGTAGAGGTTAATTTTTAATTTACCTCCTCATGTGATCAAAGGTCTTTTGAAAAAACACATCTGATAAAGTAGCTTTAGAGGCTTGGTGTTTCACATTAACAGCACTAATATACAGTTACTAATTAACAGGTCAGATAAGATATACATTACCTGGCATTGTAACAAATGCACGGGTTGTTTTACATACTTAAAAGGAGTCCCCTGATAGCAGAGCAGCATCAACTCAATGCCAAGTCAAATACTGTGTTAAATTGATTAGGAATAAATGAGTAACTGATGACAAATGTGTTATTCATTTGCCAGTGAAGACTGAAAACTTATTTTAGAAGTCAAACCCTGTGTGTCAAGATTGCTCCATACAAGCTGAGAGGTAGTTGATTCAAGCCAGAACAGGTTCAGAGCTGATTTCTTAAGTAGAGATTAAAATGCTACAAAACAAGTTAACCCTTTGACTTCAATCATTAAAATTGTTGAACTTTTGAGTACAATCCTTAATATTGTAGAAGCTTTTGGGTACAATCCTTAATATTGTTGAACTTTTGGGTACAATCCTTAATATTGTTGAACCCTTTGAGTACAATCCTTATTATTGTTGAACTTTTGAGTACAATCCTCAATATTGTTCATAATTACCCAACATGAAATGACTGTGGTAAACTTGGTATACTGTAGACTTGGACTAATACCACATGTGTTTCCTGATACAATGGTAGCAAGATGTGTTGATGCATTACCTGAAGACTGAGAAAGTGGCCTTTCTCTGCACACACATGCAACGGAGAGCGTCCCCAGAGGTCTCGAGTGTTGATTTGTGCTCCATGTGCCAGCAGGTCCTGGACAATCAAGTGCTGATTGGCGGCAGCTGCTATATGAAGAGCTGTCTGTGTAGAGAGACACAACACAATCACAACACTGAAGGACATAGGGAAACCAGCGTAAACCACAAGTCACTGAATGATGTGTGTACCTTTACCTGCCCATTGTGTTCTTTCATGTCCAGGGAGCCACATCTAGCCATGTTTGTAGCAAGCACATAAGCCAGAGCCCGTTTACCTTGTGCCACTGCTATGTGAAGAAACCTGGAAGTTTGAAAAGGAAATAATGAGTCAGAGTAAAGTATGTACAAATTATGTCCATGTGTGAACGTTTAGTCTATGTTGTATTAACTTGGATTGGCAGAGGCTAAAAAATTCAACAATTCATCCATTAACCTACTTTTGTCTGATTCTTTTTTGTAATTTCAGCCGTTGATCCAATAATTTTTGCTAAATATTTGAATAAATATATTACTTTTAGCTATTTCAACTGTTTCCTCAATACTTACAGCTATTTCAATGGTTTATCCATTACTTTTAGTTAACTATTTACTCACTGTTAGCTAAAAATGGATAAACAGTTGAAATATTGAGCTATTTACCCATTACTTTTGGCTATGTCAACTGCTTATCTGTTACTTTTAGCTATTTAAACAATTTACCCATTAGCCTCGGCCTACTTTAAGCTAACTTCTTCAACTTTGGTATTTACCCATTACTTTAAGCTATTTCAACATGTTGGTCCATTGCTTTCAGCAAACTATTACAACTGTTTTTTTTTCTTTTTAATGATTAGCTAACTATTTCAATGGTTTATTCACTTTTAGCTGACTATGTCAACTAGTAACCCATTACTTTTAGATATTTCAACCATTACATTCAGCTACTTCAACTGTTTATCCATTACTTTTAACTATTTTAATGTTAAATTCATTACCATCTATTTCAACTGTGCAACATTATCCATTATTTTCCATTAATTGTTTATTCCCTTCTTTATCTGTTTCAGCTGTTTATCCTTTACATTTAGATATTTCAACTGACTCGTTGCTTCAGCCAACTATTTCTAATGTTTATCCATAACTTTAAGTTGTTTTCTACTGGTCTAAATGGATAACTCTCTTCATGAATACATACGTGTCACCATCTCCATCCTGCGTGCTCAGCAGCTCAGGAGAAAGTCCTCCAACTCTCCGTGTCTCTTTCTGTATTTGCCAGTGAAATAAAGTGGCTTTGACCTCAGAAGTCGGAGAGACTTGTTCCTGCAGAGCTGGATGTTGCATTTGTTGTGGAGTGATGTGACCATTTTCGGGAGCGTATTCATTCGTCATATTGGAGTATACTTGTGCCGGAGGCTCCAACAGATGAGGACTGATGTCAGGGGAAATAGCTTCAGATTTTGCTCTCTTAAATTTATGCTCCATGTTGTTGTTGTCTTGTGAGCAGCTCCATTTCTAAAAGAGAATCATTTGCAAGCTGTTATTTAACTCAGTAAATTTTTTTAATTAATGACATTTGAGATATAAATATTCTATTGTCATAGCAAACCAACAGTTGGCACTGGCTTTAAATGATTTGCATACTGAGAACTCGTACTGTGTTGGCTGTTTTATGAGTGAACTTCTTCCTCATACTAAAGTAACTCATAGATATTAATCTACCATAAGTGTTGCTCATAAACAAAAACTAAATATATCAACACATTTAAGCAGAAATAAAGCAAAAATAATACAGATAACCCTTTAATAATGGAGTTGACTGGAACATTTTCTGGGAAAACCAAACCCTAAAATGAAACTTGTCTAGTCATGCTCAGGTACATGTACAAATACCTGTTCTTCCTGTGACTAACCTGGCGTTTCATCATTAGTAGTTCTTTCACGGTGTTTCTCTTTTGGAGATATTGTGGTGGTCTGGGATCAGACGTAAGAAAACCTGAGGGGAAAGAAATCAAATTATATTATATAGGTGAAAGCAACGCTACATGAAGGAAGGGAAGGATTCATCAGTCCTGATAGAAGGCTGTTAAAGATCATATTGGAAGTATTTCACAACTGAACAGTGGTGGAGGAAGTATTCACATCCTTTACCAAAGTAAAAGTACCAACTCAGAACAAATACATTCTGAAAAATACAACAAAAAGTCCTCCGAAAATACTCAACCTGTTCTGTCTCGTAATACCACTCTGAGCCCCCAGTCTGGACCACTAGCTGCTCAGCTAACTGAGCTAACTAGCAAACGGCAGCAGCAGTTAGCGGCAACTACGGTGATACCCCTGTTGTTTAAGGTGCCAATTCTCACATATTGCACCTTTAAAATAACTTGTTATAACTTTAAAAAAGGCTTGTTATGAATTATGATCAACTTGGAAAAGTCATGTTATCTGAAGCTAAATAAACTATTTGAAAATCCTCGTGGATTCGCTGGAAAATACATTGTCAGAAAGCTGAAAACACAAAAAAGTCAGGTTTTTAGAGACACTGTACTTTACATTTCATGATCCTGACTAAAATAGTTAATACACATATTATTACTGTGGTAATATTCATCCAGAAAACAGTGCAATTTGCTGATAATACATAATATAAGTACGGGTTTTAACACAAGACTTTCTTGTATTTTCATACCGAGGTGTTGAATCACTCCCCTGAGTCCTGAAAACAATGCAAGTGTACTCAAATGTTCAGGAAACAACAAGATTAAAGAGCGTGTGTTTGGTTACGCTTTCATACTCTTGAAAGAGGCATATATCCGCTTCCCAAAATGATAAAAAACTGACCTTTATCGTTCATGTAGTTGGTCCCCATTGACAGAAATCCTCTGGTTTCACTCCCTCCTGAATCCAGCATGTTCAACGAGTCATTTATCAAAAACTCTGCTCCACTTGGATCTGAAGTGTTTCTTCTCCCACACACCTGGAATGTGAAGTGGCTGTCAGCAGGATGAAGTGTAGGCGTGACAATAAAACATGTAAGCCACTCACTCACCTGCGCACTTCTTCTTGTCACCACAAGATCAGAAATGAGGAACTGCCACCACACAAAATGCCCCACACCTGCACTCCACTTCCTTGTTGACAGGTAACTGAGGGCGTCATGTCAAAAATAAAAGTATTAAACATTTTGTCACAACTTAAAGTTAGTCCTGGAACTAATCCTTGAAGGTAAACCAGCCCATGTATATGGTTAACTTTTTATTTGCAGGTAGTTTCAAGTTAAAGATAAAGTAAAACTTTATCTGAAACAGTTCTCAAACAGAAAAACAAGGGTCAGTTGATATGCAAACGAGGTCAATGTGCGGCACTAAGCCAATGAACAACACAGTCTTTGTAAGTGAATCAGTAACTCAACTGCAGAGAAAAGGCAAAGAAGGAAAAAATCATGAGCTTTGGCTTTACACACCTGCTAGACTTGCTGAGCGCCACCACTGGAACATCTGCAGGCCGAACCTGCTGTTGCGGACCTCAAAAGACCCAGCGTAACGTAAAACACAGTGCAGGGAGGGAGCTGTCGTACATTTGTTGGTGGCACAAACCACAAACCACTCCCTCCTCAACAGCTCAGATTCCCCCCTGAAGAAAGGCAGGTTGAACTTGGCTGAACTCCAGATTCATTGTGTACTTGTTGGGGTGTGACGCTGCATTTAACAGCAGAGAAAACAAGTCCTGGCTTGTTTTTTTAAAGATTAACAGATAATTGGAGTTAAGACTGAATTTTGTAAATATAAGCACAGCTATAGAAAAGCATTTACTAAGAATATTTAGTTGAAAACGTTAAGATTATCAACAGGATGTGAATAAACAGCAGTTTTGACATTATGTCTATGTAGAGATATCTACTCAAGTTAGCATGCTAACCTGCTAGCCCCGACCCATCCCAGTCTAAACCTCCAGCACCCGCAGTGTAAACAATAATACTCCCCTGGAGCAGTCTGAACTGCTAGCTGCACGGCTAACTGAGCTAACTAGCTAGGGCAGCTACAGTTAGTAGCAGTTAGCGATTAGCCTGGTGAATGTTTCTTTCCGTTCTCGCTTTGTCATAGTAGGTAGCGGTAATGCTATTGCTATCGTTCATAAAGCCCCTAAAAAAGAAGGAAAAGAAACAGTAACCAGCTGCTTGGCTAGTTAGCTAGCTACTACCGCCACGCAAAATCATTGAGAGCGAGATGTTCGACCTATATTATGTTGCAAATTCCTGGTTTTTAGTGAAAATTCGATATTGACTCCTACTGAGAAGTAACTAATGCAGCTGTCAGATAAAAAGTAAAAACCAAAAACAGTAGCATTCAGAACCAAATGAGTTTATTTCTGATGACATTAATTCCTCCATTAAAACCCGTTTCCATACATCAGAGGTGACGACATTGTTTCCTCATTACATTTCCAACTACACTGGTTTCCTCTTCACAAAGTCAGCACATGTGGAGCGTCACATTTAGGGTTAAATGTCCCTTTAATGTATGAAGGACTTGAACAGGATTGATTCCACTGTGAACGAGTTGAAGGGAATGACGTGCGGAGCGAGTACGACAGGGTGGAGACACATTTTCACTCTTCAATATGAAACAATGTCACAGTTAGAGGTCCTACATGAGAAGTGGTGACACAGTTTGCTTTCATACTTCAGTTTATTTCTCTACTTTGACTTGTTTTAGTCCGTCTCATAGTATTTTTCTCCAAAAAAAAGAGCACTTTCAACCTTTGATTGGAGTAATTTCCTTCAGTTTAACAAATACGGAGCAAACACTAAACCATCCCTTTAACAAAATACCCATTCTGCCTTTTTCCAGATGGAAACACTGGCTTTCTTTTTTGTTTCAGGTCCACACAGTAAGACGATATGACCAATGTTGGGCTTTAGAATAAATACTGACAACTTTTACTACCCTCTACCTCTTCTAGGTTGAAGGGGAATGCAGGTATGTTTATACCTGGGCCGTCAATGTTACAGAAAGGATCCCGACACAAACGGACCAATCTGTTAGAGAGTGAAATCATTTTTGTTTAACGAGAAACAGCCCCTTTTTTTGCCCTCACCAAATCCACCAGACTCCATTTGCAAAAACAGTAATTTTAGCATCATGAGAAAAACAAAACTCATAAGTAAACATATTCACTGGACGCTTCCAACTATTTTTGTACCTTTTAATTATTTACACACCAAAATATGTTAACATAGGGCCCAGGTTTAAAAATACTGCAGTTACTTTTACCTCTTCAAACCTGAAGAGGTAAAAGGAATCAGTCAAATAATTTTGTTTCTTTTGTTTTATAAAGCTTCATTTGGATTAAGCATTAATTTAAATAATTTAAATTTAAGTGCGATAATGCCTTTTTCGAGTTATCTTTAACGATGCATATCAAATGTTTGCATCAGAGTTGTTTGACACAAGATTATTGCATAATTTGACAGAGGTTTTGCATGCCAGGGAAGTTAATTTAACTGTTTTGATGCATTCCAGGCAGATAAAAAAATAACCAGGCAGTTAAATTAACAGAAATGTGTCGTTTCTTACATTTTTTAAATTTTTTTGTAATTTTCATAACCTTTCAAAGTCAAGACAGGCCTGGAGAAAATCATACTGTTTGCATTTTGATCTCCAAAATGAATTACTGTTAATTAACAGCTGCTTCACTTCTTGTCCCTTCATGATGTTTTTAGCTTTGGGAGTTTTTGTTATTTAATGTTTCAGATTCACTTCTTTGTCCCCATAAACTCTGTGTGAAGAAACAAAAACCTCCCGATTCATCTCTGCCACCTGACACAACACATATTTGTACTGCTTACAAAAGTATGTACACTCGACTTCATCAGTTCATTAACTCTTCCTCTCTTCCGTCCCTTGTTTTCATTTCACTACAATCTAACTCGAACTCTCTGTGCCTCAATCCCGACTGCTGAAAAAATAAATATTAGACTCTGTTAGTACACGGCTCCCACAGGACAAAACAAAAATATAAAGTGCTCTAAAAAATACCTCTGTAGCTCATAGTGGAGGGTCTCCGACAACAAAACATCACAAGGTGGCTGTCAGACGACCGTTCAAGGGTAACAGTGAAGTGACAAGCGACATGTAACGGAAATTAGACACAAGTTTCTACATAGTTAAGCTCAGAAATTCATATCAAAATACTGCATGCACACTCCTGCTAAAATTCTAACAAAGAAAATGCATTTAAATTAAAAAAAAGGGGAAAATAATAAAAGAAAAAGTCCCATTTGTCAGTTCAAACATGTCCTGGTTCTTCAGCAAGAGCGACTTCCTCCTGGAAAAACAAGTGCAACCGAGAGTACACGTGGTGGTCCGGCGTGAAGAGCGTCTGTTCCACTTTCCTCTTTACTTTAATGCCTCGAGGGAGTCGCAGCCTAGTTGTGGCCTGAAGTCGACAGAGAAAGTAGACGTTATGTTTTGCTTTCACTGGAATTAATCAAGCGTGACAAAACATTCAAGCTAGCTCCGGTTACGTAACAAAATGCCTGCAGATGTTTACAAGGAGGCTCATAAAAATACAGGAGCTAAAGTTATCATGGAGCACCACTACTTCCTGTTAGAGAAGAGTAAGATCTGAATTCATAGCATATTAAACTGTCATTCAGGTTTATTATCAATGCAGTAACACTATGTTTCCAACACATAGTGAAGTTGACACTAACCTGCGAGGTATCTTGCACCGACTAACATCAACATGCTGCCCATGATGTAGAAGCCCAGCGGGGCGCTGCTGAAGATACTACTTTCACCTTTTGGGTCATCCAAAACACACAGAGAACAATAAGTGGAAACCAACCAAACAAAAACAAAAACTTTAGATAACTTAAAGTGGCCAATATCATAATAACAATGTTAATCTGAATTCGGTGCTTCCTACCGTTTCCATTACCAACAGGCTCCGTCGTCTCCCAGTTCATGGATTTCTGCACCGCCTTCTTCCATCGAGCGTATCGATACTCACTTTCTGCGAAGCACAAACACAGAGACACCTTTATATTTAACGCAGGAGCTCCTGAACGCACATAGAACATGACCATCAGAGCTCCTGACGAGCAGCAGCATCAGCAGCTCAGCGTACCTTCAGGGTTGATCTGAGGCTCGAACTTCTCCGAGGTGACTTCACTCAGGTCCTCTGGGTTCAGACTCCACACGCTCACCCCCTCTGCTGCTCCCGCTGCCATCGCTGCACCCAGAGCTGTGGTCTCAGGCATGGACGGCTTCACTGAAGATAACAGTTAATACAGTAATCATGAAAATTGGAAATGTTCTTAATCATTTCTTCCACATGATGCCAGCAGTGGTCAGTAATGCTTCCAGTGTGGCACCACAACAGTTAGTTAGCTACAACAGGACAGCAATAATGTTGAAATACTCCGTGTTATGACACAGAGTATTCTTTGGGTATTCTCTGTTCTTTGGGATTTATTACACTTCCACTGAGCTGTAAAATCATTCTGTCACATGCAGATTAAAATCCTGTCTCCATTTCCAAACATCCTGTTCGTCTGAGCTGCTCATGCTGGTGGCAACAGAACCAGTTTGGTCACAGCCAGACTTTGTTTGTTTTGACTGTCAACGCTCCGTTTGAAATGACAGCGATCCCTTTTACCTCACACATCAGCACATGCCTAAAAACTCTGCAGACCTTTATAAATGCACTTTAAGGCCTGTTTTACATCCATACTGGGAAGAAAAAGGACTAAACTTAGGACGGAAAAATAGAGTCTGAGAATTTCTTGCAAACTGAATGAATTTATTTACATAACTGCTGACCGGGCTGCATAGTTTGCTTTAGTCATCACTGGTTCAATGTTGGTTTCATTTTGTAGTTTTGTTACAGCATCAGGGCTCTCCCCATCCTTCCCAAGCCCAAGTTTTGGGCACAACCTAAGCCAAATGAATGTGAAATCAATGTGTGGTCATAATAATGGCCGTTAATCATGTGAACTTTTTACTAAAAATAGTAAACATTTTCTACAGGGAAGATCAAATACTAGGCTAAATATGTGCACAGAAAACACTGAGCGTGATCAATGCATATTTTTTCCAAAAACACATTTTAAAGTGAGACTGAAATGAATGCAACTTTATAAAATATAAAATAATTTATAGGGATTCTTACCAACAGGGATACAGAGAATGTCGGCCTGCAGCTGCATCAGCAACCTGTTGGACGTCATCCCTCCGTCCACCTGGAGCTGAGTCAGCGGGATGCCGCTGTCCTGATTCATGGCGTCCAGGATCTGCGTACAAATACCCCAACACATTTTTACACATGTACCTGCTTTGAATCACACGAATATCAGGAGGAAATAGTAGTTTTGTGAGTTACGCAGCAATTAGACTTGCCGATTAGAGGCAGATCTTACCTCTCGTGTCTGGAAACAAACAGCTTCCAGGGCAGCAAACGCAAGATGACTCTTGTTCGTAAACTGAGTTAACCCACAAATGATCCTGTGACACAGAAGATTACTTATTTCAGACAGCTGTGTGAATCATTTTAGACCTGTTACTACACTCTAGAGTAGATCTTGGTCTTACCCTCTTGCACTGGGCTCCCAGTAAGGTGCATAAAGACCCGAAAATGCAGGAACAAAATAACAACCGTAGGATGTACCGACTGATGCAGCCAACTTTTCTGCACAGAAAAAAAAATCACTTCCTGTAACTCCTGACTAGTATCAATTTACAGATAATCTACAGGTCTTGATTTGTCTTCAAAACGTACCGAGCTCTTCTGATGATTCGATGATGCCGAGATTGTCATGCAGCCAACGAACCACAGCTCCGGCGATGGCCACAGAGCCCTGCAAGAAAAAACAACAACACGTAGCTGTGAACTGAAAGATCCTCCTAACATCCTGTTAGTTGACAAAAGGAAAACAGTGCAGCTAAAGCAATAAATTCACAGACTGAATATACTTAGTATATTTAGGATCCTGTACCTCTAGTGCGTAACAGGCAGGTTTGTCCCGACCGAGTTTGTACGCCACAGTAGTCAGCAGGCCGTGATCGGACATCACAGGCTGCAAAACACAAGAAACAAGAAGAATAAGACCAAATACAATGTGTGCACAATTTAAAGAGTGACTACAATACAAAGCATCACTTGTATATGTTTTAATTTCTAACTGAAAGCTGTGCAAAAATGTATGACATCTCTGTAATGTACCTTCGGTCCAGTGTTTCGCAGAAGAAAGCAGCCGGTTCCGTACCTGAAACACACAACAAGACAAACGTTTAGTCGAGTGTCCAACAACCACGTTTGAAGGGAGATCCATCATTTAAAAACAGAGACAGTCACTCACGTGTTTTTCGCTTGCCCGTCCTGAAAACACATCTGTCCAACCAGTGCTGCTGACTGATCCCCGAGACACTGTTTTTAAAGAGCAAACATAAATCTATCAGCAAGTACATAAAGTACATGGAGACGATGTTGGAGAGTAAAAACAGAGACGAACCTACCCCTGAAATGGGGATACCTGAGAGAGCTCCAGATTTCTGTCGAGAGAGAAGATGAACTTAATACGAGAACTGTGACATTGAAATCAGATTAAAAGGAGCATTAAAAGAGCATTTTGTTTTGTTTCTTCTCGAATTTGTCGTATTTTTTATACCAAATAGGAAGATTAAGATAAAGATAAATGTGCTTAAATTGTATATGAAATGATGATGTTCTGTTTTTCAGACACGACTGATTAGAAACATGAAAAAACACATAATTTGTACATATTTTTAGCCAAAACATCAAATCACTAGCAAAAATACACAGTAATTCCAAATAAAATCAGTCATAAATGGAAAAGCATCATTTTAAAATACAACCTTGCCCCGACAACAACAAAAAAAGGGACTCGTTCATTATTTGACTACATGAAGCCAAATAACTAAAAATATACAACTTTTAATTCTACCACAATTTTTGGACAATAAAGAAACACTGTAACATGAGGGGGGAACCAGGGCAAGTGTGACCCCGTGTAAATCAAAATGTCTTCACTCCCACATCCTTTAGGTTAGAAGTTTAGAGGCACAACACACAGTTAGTGAAACCAAAATGTACCAAAGAGTGAAGAGATTTAGAGACGTGATGGGACGGTGCAGCGATGACAACCAGCTGAGTAGCATGCCACAACAGAAGCAATGAGGGACGGGAGCCACCCAGTACATTTCCAATACAGCTTAAGTGTGTGTGTGTGTGTGTGTGTGTGTGTGTGTGTGTGTGTGTGTGTGTGTGTGTGTGTGTGTGTGTGTGTGTGTGTTAATTTATTAGCAGACAGTTGCCTATACGGACCAACATTAGCATTCGGCTGACTTTCCGACCACACAACTAATTTAAGTCCATTCTTCACTTTCTTTTAGCTCCATGTTTGGTCTCCACCACCAAATTTTAGATTGTGATCGATCTTGAAGGCGTCATCAATCTACTTTTCAGGCAAATCATAAAGATTGTGGTATTTAGCGTCTTCTCACTCCTGTTTCCAAACTTCACTGACTTTCTGATTCACTGTGAACAAACCAACTGTGGTGTAGTTACTGTGTTACTGTTCTGTCCATGTCAAATAAATGAACTAAACTTAATAGTTTATGTGTTATGTTAGCAGAGCTGAGGATTAGTCGATTAATCGATCGGAAGATTAAACACCAACTGTTTTGATAATCGATTAATTGTTTAAGTCGTTTTTTCAACCAAATACGTCAAAACATTTTTCAGCTCCAACTTTTTAAATGTGAGGATTTGCTGCCTTCATTTTATGTCATTTATGACGGAAAATGAAGAGATTAGCATTTTGTTTTTAATTATATAGACTAAACAATTAATTTATTAATCATTCAAAAAAATAATCAGCAGATTATTTGACAGCATAAAAAGTCATTTGTTGCAGCCCCACATGTTAGTAAAGACTTACAACTAAGCAACAGTGAAGGGCTAATTTCAACAATGAGACACACAATATGTAGAAAACAACCAAAATCTGACTGTTTATACAACTTTCCTACAATCAGCAGCCTTCCAGCGACTGAACTATGAGCCTCCATGTGAATCTTGGAAATGCACTGTGTGATGGCGTGTATTTGCTTTGGCCACGGAGAAGCAGGACGGGTTAATTTGCACAAAATGAGGAAAAACAGTGATGGCGAGTATTACTGTACTTACCCGACTAGAACATATTTTCTACCAGTGAGAGAGGAGAGACAATGGCACACAAAAAAAATGCCTAAAAGAATTTCTCAGTCAACCTTCATGCACTTAGAAACAAAAACACAGAAACAAAACTATCATCTTATTAGTGGCCTGTTGCACGAGACACACTAGAGTCACGCTGGACACAGCAATGAAACCATTAGGGTAAAAAGTTAATATAGTGAAATTTAAAGTAGACTAGACTTGTTAAGATATCGGCAGAGTGATGCATGCTTACCATGAGCCCGTATATTTCTGAAGAACTTCTCACTCTGGGCAAGATCTCCATGGGAATACCAAAATATCTGATGGGAACCAAAAGAGCAAAATCACATGATTAATAAATGAATTTGATATTTTCAAAATAAAAGGCAGCATGATGGAACTAAAGATCAGTGAAATACGGCTGTCGTACTTGCAAAGTTCTGGGTCCCAGTCCATGGTGTGAATGTTAAACAGCATAGTTCTGCTGGCGTTGGTCACGTCTGTGCAGTGGACTCCGCCTTTCTTCCCTCCTGTCAAACACTGTCAGACAGCCATCAACAACACACACAAAGAGTCAGTCTTCACAAGAAAAAAACTCCATACTTGCCATTCGGATAAAGGTTTAAACAAGAGTGTTGAGACAGGAAGTCTTCCCTTACCCAGATGAGCCAGGAGTCCACGGTGCCGAACATGGCGCGGTGACACACGACGGCTTCCCGGACCTCGTCTACGTTGTCCATCAGCCAGCGAAGTTTCACCGCGCTGAAGTAAGTGCTGATCGGGAGCCCTGTTTTATGCTGCAGGAGGACGACAACAACGTCAAGAACTTCTCTAGTGCTGCTCGTAACCTTTAAAGCAGAACTTGACTCAACCTCTCTACAGATGGAAAACAAAGCTAAAGAACAAAATCAAACAAAAAAGAAAGGAGCTCACCTTCAAGTGGTTCTTATTCCTTCCTGGAGTTTTGTTAATTAGACGTTCGACTGTTGATTGAGTCCGCAGGTCCAGCCAAACTGAGCACAAACACTGCCGTTAGTTCACAGCAAGGAAGGACAGGATGAAAAAAACAACATTCAGAGACCCAAAACTTTACCGATTGCATTGTAGAGGGGCTCCCCTGTCTCCTTGTCCCAAACAAGCGTGGTCTCTCTTTGGTTGGTCACTCCGATAGCTAAAGAAGAAGGATTTAATATCAGAAAACACCTTTTTGAAAATAAATGTTCAAGTACTGCTTCAACAGGTGGCAGCATTATCCACACGTGTGACTACCTTTAATGTTTGAGATGTCTATGTTGAGCTGGGTGAGCTTCTCGCACGTCCGCTCCATGCACTCGTACACCGACTGCAGGATCTCTTTGGGGTCCTCCTCCACCCATCTGAGAATCAGGACGAAGAAAAGCACAGCATGTCAGATCTACACATTTTCTAAATCGTGTGTGTGTCCATGAGGAATTAGATGTTTTTACTTACCCTTCTTTGGGGAAGCTCTGCTTGATCTCCACCTGATGGTGGCTGAGGAGCTCTGCTGTTTTGGAATTAAACACCTTCGAAGAGAGAAAACAGGAAAAGAGAAAGAAGGAACTTTACTAAGCGACACATCGCTTTATTCTTAATTCATCCAGGGACAGATGACCAAACATGACACATGACAAGAGACTGAACAGGACAGGCAACATTCTTAAAAACAGCAATGCAGTTCTCTGCCGGACTGTATTTTCTACTGCAGTGCAGCACTGTTTTCACTCTGCAGTTATGGAGGCTTTGCTTTGCTGGTATCACCTTTTCACAGTACAATTATCACAGCTATAAATACCTCTGCACATGTTGTGTGGCTTTACAAAAGTTAAGAGAAGTCATGTCAGTGCTACAGCGTTAAAAAATCATAAAAAAAATGAATTTAAAATAATTCTTTTGATAAAATAGCACCTGATTTGTTTCATCTAAAGTTTAGAGACAATAATGGCAAAAAAATCACTTCAGCCATGTGTGTTAAGTTTAGACAATTTGAGATGAGTCATGCCTCTGAGCTACACCCAGAATATAATCCAAACAAAGTCAAAAAATAACTACTGGTTCAACCTCCCGCATTAATTGGAAGAAATGTCATAAAAACTAATGGATGAAGATCTGAATTAAAGTGCAATATGTAAA
This sequence comes from Pagrus major, assembly GCF_040436345.1. Lineage (NCBI taxonomy): Eukaryota > Metazoa > Chordata > Actinopteri > Spariformes > Sparidae > Pagrus > Pagrus major. The sequence goes on from NC_133238.1 coordinate 20,793,564, forward strand.
AATGAATTCATAGTAAGAGTAAGTGCTAAATGCAGTTGCCATTAGCTAGTTAGCTCAGTTAGCTGTGCAGCTAGTGGTCCAGAATGGGAGCTCAGAGTGGTATTATGATGTTTAAGGGATGGTAAGTGATTATTTTCTATCTTTAGGGGTAAAACCAAGGATTGTTGTCATTATCAATTAACCTGACAAACTCCTTACAGTTATATGTGTTGTTGTTTTGTCAGTAACAGTCCAAAACCCACAGGTTTTCAATTAAAAACCAATAAAATATCACGGCAACCAGCAAATATGCACATTAGAGAAGCTGTAATCAATTAAATTTATACATTTATGCTTTGAAAATGACTTAAATGAATAGTTTTCTCTGGATATATTCAGTTTAATTTTCTTCCTGGTCGAAGTAGGACATTTCCATCACCACAACCTGACATGACCTCCTCACTCTCACTCAAGGAAATACTCTACTGCTGCCTTCAGGCACTGTTGGCAATATGACAAAAATGTGCTGCAGCAACCGGATGAACAGAGAATTTCATGTGTTTTCTTTCTTTTTTTTTGTTTTTTTATGCTTGTCATGGACTGAAAAGCAAATCCATTTATCCACCCTTTAATGGCAGAATACATACATTTAACAGCCTTAATATTGAAATGTCTTAAATGACATTCTAGCCATTAAAGCTACAACCAGAGGGCGACTGTCACCTCCCATCCTCCAAGGAGCTTATATGGAGCATTTAAATGCAGCATCATTTTAATTTACAGCTTTTATCACCAACAATACAGCTAATTTAGTGACGTTTAGACCAAATAAGCACAGGTTACAGACTGCTAATGTGCACGCTCAATAATAAAAACTCAAGGTGTAATATTCAGCCAAGGACACCTCCAGCTTCAACACGTTTAGGAGCCAGACATTAAACACACCACAGCTAGCTAACGCTGACAGGAGTGCCGGTGGTCGTCTCACCAAAAACCGAGTGGAGCTCGTGCCCTGGTCTATGGCAGCGACCAGCGGCCCCAGCATTATCCGGTGTGAGGACGCGGCCATGGTGCCGTTCATGGGCAGCCCCGGAGCTTCGGCGCCGAGCTGGAGAGGAAACCGATTAACCACCACCGGCAAAGCGGCTCAAGCTCGACCAAAGACGGGCAGTGGGTCAGTCGCGGGAATCAAGCGTAACGGTCGTGCTGGCGCTCAGTGATGACGCAAGCGGTTGAGTACTCGCAACACCGGTCAAAATATTTTAAATACCAATAATTCACTGCTTTACCACTTTATATCTTATATTAGCTTTTATTCGTCACATTCAGATAAATAAAATGATAAAAGATTTATATTTGTTGCGGACATATTTTTTTTAACCTTACATGGCAAAAGGGATGTTCCCATACCGGGAGTCGAACCCGGGCCGCCTGGGTGAAAACCAGGAATCCTAACCGCTAGACCATATGGGACGATGAGAGCAGAGGGAGAATCAAGTGATTTTATAAATGCCTTGATAATTCATAAGTGTTTGCTGTCGGACAGATGGGATATGGACCAAATTGGAGTTTTAAAAATAACTATTTAGATTCATGTAATTCCAGTTTTCCATTTTTAGATAGCTCAAATCTTCTTTTAGGGAGTCTGTGTTGTAGTTGATGGGGGCTTTTGTTAGCCTGTTGCCCCACTAGGGGGCAATCAAACATCAAAACAAACCGGTGGAGCTTTCTTATCTTCTATTTTTCTTTTCTTGTCGACCCTTTAGCTCTATATCAGATTGAAAACGATGATTTTGTTGTTTATTTACCTATTTTAATATATTTACGACGTTTTTACAGCTGATATCCGTTTCAGGGTTCGTCTGTACGGCGACGTGCGATGTCGTCATCACTAATGGACAGTGTTGTGATTCTTGAAATGTGGGAAGCGGTTGTCTCTTTAGTTGGTTCGCTATAACGTCTTTCTCGTGATTTAACCCCCAAGACTTAAACATGTAAGTAATGAGATACACTCAGAGACGTGTTATGAAGTTAAAATATGCAGCACATTCGGTTAAATACTCAGCAGTTAACAGAAATCAGCAAGTTAGCGGCGTTAGCTGTCCAGGCTAAAGCTAATCCAATTCAGGGATGTTTTGTTAGCTAATGCTGGTTTTGTACCTTTTTTCAGGGCTGACTACTGGAAGTCACAACCGAGGAAGTTCTGTCAGTACTGCAAGTGCTGGATTGCTGATAATAAGCCTGTGAGTAGGACGAAATACTCAGTAAATCTCGCTGAGGAAAAGACAGTGTCCATACATGTTATGCTAATGTTTTAAGCTAATGTTTGTTTTGTCCTGCAGAGTGTTGAGTTCCACGAAAGAGGGAAGAACCACAAAGAAAATGTGGCTGCAAAAATATCAGAGGTATCTACATTTATATGCAGCTATTTCTGTTTATAAGCAAATATTGAATCACTCCACCTATCAGGAGTGAAATGCTACTGATTTCCTGTCTGCCTGCTAATTCAGAAACACACACATGCCCATAGATTCACATGTGTCTAAACTGCACATTGTTTATAACCTGAAGTCCCAAATGAAGCCTCTCAGTGACACTCACACAGGCATGAGTACTAACATCTTGCCTGTCTTGGCACCACTCTCAGGACTGGCAGTAGAGATAAGGTCCACACATGACACGCTGGCTCCTAAAGCTCTCTTCCTATTGGCCACCAGCGGCTGCCACTCATCTCATCCTATCTTTATCTGTGCAGATTAAAAAGAAGAGCATCGACAAGGCGAAGCAGGAGGAAAAAGAGTCCAAACAGTTCGCAGCGATGGAGGAGGCTGCGATGAAGGCGTATCAGGAAGATCTGAAGAGGATGGAGAGGGAGGCAGCAGGTAATTTTTTACATTTAAGTGAAATACTGTTTGAGGAGAAGCTTTTGCTTTTTGATGGCTTTTTTAAATAATGTGTTTTTTTGTTTGGATCAGGTTTACCAGCCGAACCAACCCCAGAACCTAAGGTGAAGCCACAGGTGAGGCCACAGGCGAAACCTCAGGCCAAGCCACAGTCAAAAAAACAGCAATTTAAAGGGAGAGGAAACAAGAAGCCCAGAGAGCAAACAGCAGCGCAGGTTTGGGTCGAAGGAAGGTCAGATGATGGAAACATGTACTATTACAACACAATAACTGGAGGTGAGGATCACCTGAAAACACCAAGACAAAACTGTCCTGTGCACCACAATATTTTTATCCTTTTTTTGTACTTCTGAGTCTTTTTTTCAAAATTGTCAATTTTCTTTGTATTTTGACTACAGAATCTCAGTGGGAAAAACCAGGGGGTTTCCAGGGAGAAAGTTCAGCCTCTGTTCAGCCTGTACAGCCCGAGGTTAGTATTTGTTTTACTTTTTGTGCATTTATTTGCTTATTAAATTGAGTTTAAATGAGGTTTTATGCTCTATTGGTCTCTGATAACATGCATTTATGTGTTTGTCTTTAGAGCTCTTCAGGTTGTCCTTGGATGGAAGCTGTCAGTCCTGATGGTTATACATACTACTACAACTCAGAGACTGGAGGTAGAATCGTTTTCTATGCATCTGAAGTTCATTTTTACCATTAGATTTCTCTTCTTAGTCTTCTGTTACAGAAATACTGGCTTAAAATGACATGCTCCATCTTCCTCACCTCTCAGAGTCCAGCTGGGAGAAGCCAGCAGACTTCCCCTCCAGTGTGGCGTCCGGATCGGAACCCACCAAGGAGGGAGAGAGTCCGGAGGAGCCTGCAGCCCCTCAGCCGGAGTCACTCTCAGGAGGAGAGGAGAGCTCCAACGGGGCACCGCCATCTCAGGAGGCTGAAGCCCCTGAAGAAGCCGACCAGCAGCCCAAAGTCCCAAAGATCTTCTTCAGGGTGGGAGTGAATGACAAATAAATATCTGCTTGTCAAGATTCTGTGGAAAAAATTCCAGCACTCACAGTTTTGTTCTTGTTTTCAGAAAAGGAAAGCCGAAGCCGAGCCCCCAGAAGAGGAGAAAGAAGATAAAGTGAGTGATGATGCTCCTAAAGAAGATGCTGAAGAGACGAAAAAAGACGAAGAGGTCCAAAGCATGACAGCTGAACCTGAGGAGGAGAAGAAGAAAGAGGCGCCACAAAGTGTGACACAAGCCAAAAGACCAAAAGCTGCAAACCCATACGGGACCTGGGAACAGATCCAGGAAGAGGAAGATCCATAGTAAGTGATGTTTGAATGAGGATACTAATGGAAAAGACTGTGGATAAAAGGCTCTAAATGTTCCCTTTTCTCCCTCTCCAGTGCCAGTGTGGACTTACAGCTGCCCCAGTTTGAAGGAAGCGCGACCAGCACTGCAAGCGAACTGCCGCCGGAGCCAAAACCAAAGTTCAGGGAACGCATCATCACCTCGCTGGGAGAGGAAGGCGGACCGGCTTCATTCAGGAAAAACAAGACGCAGAACGGCAAAAACAGGAGCCTCCGACAGAGAGACAACGACGACTGAGCCAGACAGAACAGCTTCGAGCCAGAATGCAGCAGAATAAGACTTTTACACCAATACAGGAACTTTTAGATGCAAAATTTTGAATTTGAAGCGTATTAAATGTATTAGAAGACTGTGTATTTGTTTTTTACATAAGAGCACAAGTGTCTTTTCTTTTTTAACATTTTTTAGGCAAATCAGCCGGAGAAGGACAAAGTACAACCTAAAAAATGACGCCCATTGCTCACAATCCATGTTCTTGTCTTTGTACTCACACTTTTACAGTCATATCTTCTTTCAGACGTTTTTTTTCCACCACAAAATAATTTTTTAAAAGTCAGAATTGTGACTTCCGTCTTCTATACAGATGTACCTATACAGAGCAACTCAAATAACTTCTATTTTCATATCTGTACTTTTTTTTTGTCTTTGTGGAAACATTTCAATATTTGTCAGTTAAAATATTTTACTATCATAAAGCAGTATAAATATGAGTGATTAAAGATGGGAAAATGGGATCTCAATATTTTATAACTGTCCTGGTAATTGTCAGCAAAATTATTTCAAAAGTAACTTATGATACAAGTGTATTTTACATTTATGATGAGGTCAAATATTGGATGTTGATGGTCAGCTGGCACACACACACGCCGGGTGTGACGCTCTTACGGTGGGAGTGCGTGTATAAAGTTGATAGGTGGTTTCGCCGCGCCCTGATTGGCAGAGAACCAGGAAGGATACTTACCGACAAACAGCACTGCTGAGAAGAAGTTATCGGAGGAATATTGTCATATATTTGGCTTTAGCAATATATAAATAGATTAAAACAACTTTTTTTTCCTATAACAGTGATTCAAATTAAAGGATATTTTATATTTCCTCCAGTTTAATTTAAAGAAAACATAATTTATGAATAAATATTTCACATTTATAAAGTTTCAATGTTATTTAAAGAATTACCATGAGACAAAATACATAATTTAACATTTTATTACAAAAACAAAGCATCCTTTGATTTTTAAACAAGCACACATTTAAATATTAACATTAAAATAATATATTTCAGCCGTGGTTTGCAGTCAAAGTGCTGTAAGACACGATCGAGAAATGCATCCACCTAATGACAGACAGTATGTTCTGTACTCTACGTCGTGGTGGGTGTCAGTCTGCAGATCGTCCAGACTCTGTCGGTTTCAGACTGCTGCTGCTCTCCACCACCTCCAGAAGAGCCTCCGTCTCTGTGTGTTTGAGGACGTCGCAGATCAGATCGTGGAGAGCCTCGCCTCCTCTCATGAACTCCTACACATGGACCACAACCAGAGAGAGTTGGAGTAAATAAACCAGACTAAAAGAAGGAATATAAAACAGATTTAACTCTTGTAAATGCAGCCTTAAACACATTTACTATCTAACCTTAATGTCTCTTGTAACATATCCAGTCCTGTGGTCTGTGACACGATCCTGGCTGAAGTTGTAGGAACGAATCCTGTCTGACTGAGAGCGTGAGCCCACCTGTAGTCACAGACATTGTAGGAAACCATTGAGAAAGACGACATTCATGATCTGTAAAAATATGTATTCCTGTCAGAGGAGCTCTCTCACCTGCTGTTTCCGTGCCGTGTGCCTCTGCTCCGTCTCTTTACCCATCATGCTCTGGTAGAGCCGGGCCCTCAGCATACGCATGGCTCTGTCTCTGTTCTGCAGCTGAGAGCGAGTCTCCTGACACTCAGCTATGATGCCTGTTAGTATAACCATGAAAACAGACGTCAACAGGGCCTGATGTTCAAATCACGTGAAACCTGAGCTGTTTTTTTCTGGTCTTCTGGGATGTGTTACCGGTGGGAAGGTGAACGATGCGCACTGCGCTGTCTGTCGTGTTCACACTTTGACCCCCAGCGCCTCGAGCTCTGAACGTGTCGATGCGAAGATCCTTTGGATCAATGTGGACGTCGAACTAATGATGAACAAAGGAAAAAAATAGTGAGGTTTACTTCTAAATCATGTTCAACTGATGAATAAGCAGGTAGTGAAGAGATGAGGGGTCGTGTGTACCTCCACTGGCTGAGGCAGGATGATGACAGTCATGGTCCCCGTGTGGATACGCTGCATCCTGGAGGAGAGGCCCACCTCAGGGATCCTCTGCACCCGGTGTGTTCCTCCTTCGTGCTTCAGATGTCTGTACACGTTCTCACCAGCTATTCTTACCGCTGCATGATGCAAACCACCTGAGTGAGACAGTCAGTTAATGTGGACACTGTGATTCATCATCACAGCAAGAAAACAACAGGAGGAGGAGCTGGATTATGTCTCCTAATCTCGCTTTGGGGCCAGACTGCAGTGCTGGTTGTACTGAAGTCAATGGGATCAGTCATTAACCTACTCTGTGAAGTGTTTTCTTTCATTTTCTGGAGGCATTTCTTCCTCAGAAGCCGCACGACGTAGATATGTTGGGTTTTAGTGTGTTCCTCCATGTATCTCCCATAGACTTCAATACAACCGGCACCGCAATCTGGCCTCAAAGCAAGATTCAGTGACATAACGACCCCTTCTTCTCTTCTGGGTTCCTTTAATGATTACAGACAAAAACATGACTTACCATATTCAGCAGGTGTGTAGTTAAAAACCTCAAAGTCCCAGTTCTTGTACCAGGCGAACCCCTGGTACATGTCGAACATTTCTTTGGTGAACTGCTGACAGATGTCACCTGAAACCACATGAACACATACTAAGAAAAAATACTGGACGCTGTTCTTGATTTCCTTTAAGTCGAGCGTCCACCTTGTCTTCAACTCAGCAGATCCTTTCCTACCTCCTGTCGTCCGTCCTGACACGACCTCCAGCACGATATTACTGGAGTCGAGAGGGTCGGAGGGCACCAGAGCTCTGATCATCTGGAGAGAGAGAAGATACACTCATTAACTAAACACACTCATACACATTTTTTATCATGCCTTCGTGTTGCCTTACATCTTCTCTCAGGGTCACGATCTTGCGGGACATCTGTGCTTCCTCCTCTTTCAGCAGCTGGGTCAGCTGTTCATCTTCATCTTTGCTACCAGCTGAACCTGCAGCCAGAGGGAAAGCAGAATGTATTTATCATATTGTTACTGGCATAAATGCATGAATCAAATAAAACCACTCACTGTGCAGCAGTGACAGGACTTCCTCCAGGTCCTTCAGGGCTTGTTCAATCCTCTCAAACACATTGGCCACAGGCAGCAGCTCTGCGTGTCTCTTTATGAGCACCTTTCTGTCTGTCTCGTTGAGGTACGCGTGTTGTAGCTTCTCACTTAGCTCTTTGTACTCCTCCATGAGCTGCTGAAGATACCTCTGAACGGACTCATTCTTGTGCAAGTCCCCGAAATCACTGTGGTAGAAGCGAGTAGGTGCTAATGTCCCCCAGTGTGGCACCTCTGTCAGGTTAGCATGTTTCACAGTGATGTGTCCTGCCAGTGTCCTCCATCTTCCTCCTCTTCTTCCTCCTCTGCTGCTGAAAACTACGCGGCTACACGAAGTGCAGAGCCGAGACCAGCGACTGACGAACATTTGACTACATTTAGAGAGAAATAAGTACAGAAAAACACTATTTACACGCTTTGTTCGTGTGTTTACAAGTGCTGCTGTGGCTAACGCTAGCCGGAAGGGAGACCGGATGTAGTTTGGGGGAAAGAGGTCGCGAGGAAGAAGTGAACTCTGGGAAATGTAGTTTGAGTATCGGCAGTTAATGTGTTTATTATTTCAAATACAGAGTTATTTAAACATTAAAACGCTAATTTTATTATTTTATTTTTTCTTAATTAAGTTAGCAAATTTAACTCGTCAATATTATCTTAGTTAAACGTTCACTTGCTGTAAAGTTTGACATTTTGTCAGTTAGCTAGCTGTGTTAGCATTAAGAGTAGTTGGATACCCTAGTTTGGGCTAACATTTGAAGCTAGCTAACGTAGCCATAATAACTAGTGTTATTTAAAAATGTCAACTTATAGAGGCAGTGAAAGTGGTAAGATATTAACTGTAATTTAATAGTTAAACAGGCTTACTGACAAAAATAAGTAAATACAGCGTTGTCTTATTTTCATGATTGCCTTTCATATGCTGGGTAAGCACTTAAAATGCAAATTTTGTTATTTAATTGTAATTTTTTCCCCCTATAAGCAATTTAACACTATAATCTTCATTTTCTCCTCTTACTAAAGTTTGATAGTTTGTCAGTAAGCTATGTTAGCTGCCATTACAAGTAGTAAGCTAGTAGTTTTAGCTAACATTCGCTAAAATGTCAAATTATAAAGGCATTGAAAATGGTAAGATAATTAACTATGACTTAGAAATAATAGTTTGCCTTACTGACAAAAAATAGGTACATAAAACTGTGTTCAAGAAATTGAAAGGCAATTTTACTATGAAAAAATGAGTACTAACACAAATTTTAGCTAGTCAATTAGTTAGTACTTAATATTAGCTAACTTTCGATCTGTTTTGACACCTTGAATTCGCCATTTTGTGACTGTTTAACTAAAGCTACAACCCAATTAATAATATGTTTGCTGCATCTTTAAAGCCATAATATTTTGTTACCGTTGTCTCCTACATTTGGAAATACAGCTAGCAAAACCTACTTGGCTGCCAGTTTACGCTTTATAAGTGGAAATGTGGCTGCTAACTTCATTAACAGTGTTAAAAGTTAATACATTTTTGTTAACTGTCCCTCAGGAACACAGGAGAAGCCTGAGTTTTCATTAACCAGGGCGGTGGAGGATGTGATTCAACATGGCTACGCCAAGACTGAGGCCCTGAGAGAGAAACAGAGGACACTCAGCACCCTGCAGGTTCACCTTTGCCCCTTGTTAATTATTATCGACTCAAGCTATCACTGCTTAACTCCATTATGCACTTAAAACACTTCCTGGCATTTATTTGTAATGTAATAGACAACTTAAAGTCAAATTAATGTATTTATATGCTGTTCTTGTAGAGCTGCAACAATAAAACTGATTAGTTGTCAACTATTAAATAAATTGCCAACTGTTTCGATGATCAATTAATCAGTTTGAGCAATTTTCTATGAAAAAACAGTCAAAATTCTCTGATTACAGCTTCTTAAATGTGAATATTTTCTTCTTTTATGATAGTTCACCGAATATATTTGGGTTTTGGACAAAATAAACCATTTGAGGATGTAATTTTGGGCTTTGGGAAACACTTATCAACAGATTTCAAAACAAAAAATTTACTTTTGGGGTGTAAACACTAATTTGGATGCTTCCTTTTCCAGGCGACTCTCTCAGATGTTGAGAAGAAAAGGGAGCTGGCAGAACGGGAGCCGAGGTCTAAAGCGAGGGAAATCCTACTGCTGGAAGCTGAGATGGATCACCTGGAGTGGCAGACAAAAGCCCTCCACGATAGCTGTGCATCCATCAGCAAGCAGATCACAGACCTCCTGATTGGGATAAGCGAGGAAGAGGAGGGCGCTCGGATGGCGTTGGCAGGGTTCAGCTCTTACCGAGAGAAGATGGAGGCTCACAGAGCGGCTGTTCTGCGTGCGGCGAGCCAGACGGAGGCCCACAAAGAGCTGGAGGAGAAGAGAGCGCTGGTCAGGATGCTGATGCAGAAGAAAGAGGAGCTGAGGGAAGATTTGGAGAATCCAAACGGAAACGCAGTGCAGATGGCAAAGGTGGAGAAAAAAGAAAAGACGACCCTGAAATATGTTTAAACTTTCATGTTGTTTGACTTTTGGGAAATTCTCTGCAGAGGAAGATCGATGCTCTGAAGGGGGAGATCTCCATGAAGAGGAAGACTACAGCTGAGAGGAAAGAGCAACTGCGAAAAGAGTTTGAGACTCAGACCCAGATAAAGAAAGACATTGAGGTATCGCAAAGAGAAGTTGTGGATTTATTGACTATTTATACCAGAGTTGCAACTCATCAGCTGCCTGTTTAGTCTATGACATGTCAGCGATTAGTTTTCACAGTCCAGAACCAGCCTCACCACACTGGTTTTGTTTTGTTTGTGCTTACAGATCCAGAACAAGCGCTACGAAGCCATCGTCAAACGGCTCCACTGCCAGCTGGGCCGGGCCCAGGCCGTCCACAGGTAAAATACATGCAAATTCAAGAGCAGTGATGATACACAACAAAGAGGTGCTTGTGGAGACTTATTTAGGGATGGAAATTTCTTTTTAATTTCTACATTTAAAAAGCCACAAAATGAGGAACAAACTTTATAATTTTTGATATTTTTGATATATTTAAAGTAGGATTTTTCACAATTTCATTAACAAGACAGGAAAATCATTTACTGTACCACACAAGAGGCTTTTTGAAGGCTCCACATATTAAATACTACTGAACCGTGTCTCCTTTAGGCAAATGTCTGAAGATATCTACCACATGCAGCGACAGCTAGCAGAGCTGAAGACGCAGCTGGAGTCATCGCAGGACTCAGCGGTCAGTGGACATTAAGGAGAAGTGTCAGGTTTTGGATAAACACGGATTTTGATACAATCTTATATAAGTTTTGTTACATGTGTTGCTGTTACTACTGCTGACCAACAAGGGGCAGCAGTGTCAAATAAAAGTTTAACTTAATCTGGTTCACTTCGTCACAAAAACCCTCAATTAGACTGTTAAACAGTAGTTTGATCCCAGATGTCAATATAACGGTTATTGCTGATTGTTTTGTTTAATAGAAAACAGCTGAAATATTAAATTATTTGTCTTTTATCACATTATTTGATTTAATAACAGGACGGCATGTAAGTCACCAAATTGGGGTCAGCATCATCAGGACGTGGGATGGGATTTTTAGGTCAGGTGATGACAGCGAACTTGTTTTTTGTCCAGTCAGTGTCCACAACAGTGACCCGAGCTGAACAAAAGCCAAGTGTCTGCTCTAACTGTCCGTGTGTGATGGAGTTGTTTTCGGTACATGCTGTTCCAGCTTCCGCTTCACCGGGCAGCTTGACGGGCCCGCGAGGTGACAAGTCCCACTGCCGGCTAACAAGGGCGTGACTGTGCTACTTCAGCCAGAACTCCAAACTAATTGAACAATGAGGCTGCCTCTTCAGGAAACTTCTCCACATCAGCCTCTGAGAGCAGCTTCTGATATGTCTCTCTGCGTTATCAGGACAATTATATAAAACCGTGATACGTCACTGAATTGCATTTTGATGCCTCGAAAAGCTACAAAAACATACACCAGTGGTGTAGAAATCACCAAACTAGAGCAAATTTGATTTCTTTCTTTCACAATATTTCTTTAATCTACATGAATGTGTCAATGTTTCGACCGCACAGGGTGAGATAGCACTGCAAGGTTAAATTTAAGGGCTGCTACGACAAGTGTTTCTGAAAAACCCAAAAAGATGTCGTCCACAACCCAAAGATATTCAGTTTGCTGTCACAGAGGGCCAAAGAAACCGGAAAACATTCACAAACTAATAACATATGAATAATCACACAAACTAACAGATTATCAAAATAGTCTATGATTCATTTAATAGTTGACAAATAATCAGTTAATCGATGAATCGTTGCAGCTCTAGCAAAACAGGAGCAGGAAGAAGAAAACTGACATTACCTGCCCCTTTCTTAATAATGACACAAGTTACTGTAGATACAGATGGCCGACCCTTCTGTGTGAACCTTTTTCTTCTCATATAACATATCAAGTTCAGCAATACAATCACAGACACAGAAATAACAGTCATCTTAACATAGGTATTACTCAGTAAGTTCATCATTCAATTTGACATATAAAACCAGTTATTCCCTGAGTTATATGTGTAAAACTTATAATTTTGAGCAACACTGTGCTGTAACCCAAACCTACACACATAATTTACAACCAGGGAGTCTGTTTGAATGTGTGTGGGGGGTTAAAGGACAACATGTGATGAATTACCTGAGAGTTAGGACTGGTTTAGGATTACCAACTCAACCACAAATTAAACTGTAGTGGGCCATTTCCTCAAAAGGTGTACTTAGAAAGCCTGTCCAGCCTGAACCGCAGCGCTGCTCTGTCTGTTCTGACTGACCTTATTAGCATGTGACAGCCCTCTGCTCACAATATCACGCAAGCTGCCCAAAACGTCCTCTCAGAAAGGACGGTCCTGTATATATTTAAAAACATACTGCAGTGTGACGGCCCCCTGAGCGTCCACATGGCTGTACACGCTGGCCTTTACGGCCTGACCTTTTAATTCTATTTCCTCTCCACGTTAGCGCGAGCATCGTCAAACTAGCCGTGTTGCACTTGCATAACGAGGGGAGTCCCAGTCAGTCTCTTCTATTTGTAAGAAACTGTTTAAATAAATGCCATTCACATCCTCCCATCCAGTCCAAGCTAATTAAGCCCCGGCTAATTAGGGAATGAATTTAACACCGGCTTTCTACCACATGCTGGTTTTATTTATTTGGCTGTGGCACGTTTGTCGACTCCACTTCGGCAATCGGCTGTCACTTCAAAATACAGTTGGCTGCCGAAGCGGAGAACAAAGAGGGGGAGTTTGGGGATTTACAGACGACATAAACTGACGAACATATGCCAGTTTAGAGATTTTGTTTTCCTGTAAAGACATAAAACAACTTTACACAAATACATCACTCATAAAAGCCGCTTTTACAAGTACCTCAAGTTTCTCGTCCTATATAAAGACCCACAACTGGCCTGCCTCTATCCAAGAAACCTCTCTTTCACCTTGTGTTCACCTTGTGTCGGCCTTCTGATAAATGGGTCTGCCATTGAAACGTGCTTGGCAAGCTTTCGCAATCGACTGAAGAACGGCTGAGCTCGTTTATTTCTCGTCTTGAGTGGATGCTGCGCGCTGTTTATTACCTCTGCCTCTCCAGCAAAATAGGGTCCGTAGAGAAGGCAGCGGATAGGGAGGGTAGGATATCTATTGATTGCAATAACTCCAAAATTTGGCGTCCATCTTGCAGTCTTCCTTTTGCATGTTCTTACTAAGAACAGCATCAAAGGATTCACATAAATTGGGATCGACATCTTGGATGAGAACACGTCGTCTTACATATACAAACAAACAAATAAAATCCCCAAAATAGTGAGTAACAGATGGAAACTGTTTACATACAAAAGCAGAAAGCATCTTCTTTTGTTGCTTCAGTGGTTACATAACAGACATAATCCCCTGCACTTTCTTCTACTGTTGATGTCAAGCTATAAATTTTTTCCAGAACAGAACGTGACAGCCTGTAATTTTATATTCCAGTCTGCGCCGCATTTTGTTTCTCTCTGCACAGCTCCCGTTAAGGTCGTGCTCCATCTCGTGCGTGATTAAGCTCGTCTGACTGGCACCTTTATGGCTGCTTGCACCTCTTGTGCTGGCTCGCTGCCCATGTATGTTGCGAGGAGGCAAAGACAGCTGTGACAAATCGTTACGTGCATGCCTCCAGTGTTGTGTTGTATGTAGTAAATTCCTGAACTCTTACTACTGTAGGTCGAGGAGTATATTTACTGCACAGTTTTGTCAGAGTGGCAAACATAACGGTAGGAGAAATAATCGCTTGTGCAACATGGGAGTTTGTTTTATTTCGTTGGTTGTTAGCATGGGCTGGTTTCCAATACCGAAATCCAACCTTAAGGCATCTTTATCTCAGCCGCACATGCAAGTTCGCAGATTAGTTATCTGGAAAACCTTTCAGAGACAAACGGCCTTTTAAGATGAGCCCAGGTTCAAAATTTGAGGTGCAGCCAGGTTGTAAGACATCAAGATAACTCTTTAAACACTTTAATATAGTTTCTTTATTCACATTTTTTGTTTTTCAGAGTTGTGTCATATCACAATCACTCTGGTGTTGAAATAATCTGCGAAAAAGACAAAAACAAAGATACTCTTGCAGAAAGTTTGAAGAGAAGATTCATATCTAATGCTAAAGCCACATAGTGATTAGCCTATCTTAGCATAAAGATTCAATACACAACAGGCTAATTAGTGAGCTTTAGAGGTGCTGGTATGTACATTTTTAATCTTCAGGTAAAGCCAGCCTATCAAGTATTTTTGCTAAGCTAAGCTAAGCAAGCTGACAGCTGGTTGTAGCTCTATACTTATATATGGACATGAAAGTGGTATCGGTCTTCTTATCCAACAAGAAGCAAGAAAGCAAATAAGTGTATTTCCCTTAAAAGTTAAGAAATGTAATAGATCTCCAGTACACCAGACTGTAATTTAAACAAAAAGACAAATAGCAGGTGGCTTTGACTGCAGTGTGAGTTTGTAAAGCCTGAGATTTCATCTTTTTTGTCATCTCAAACCTCCTTTGCTTCTCAAATGTGAGCATCTGCTGCTTTTTATGTTTAAAACCGAAAGAGATTCAACGTGCCGTCACTGAAGACAAACTAACGCAGGATGTTTTCACATTTTAAAGTCTGCAGCCAAAACATTCTGGTGTTGTTTTGCTTTCTTTTCGGCTCTGCTTCCAAACTTTATCAAGCCAGTCACCTTACCTCATGAGATCTTGTGATCAGTAACAAGTGACTCACTTGGACCGGCTGTGTGTATCTGTGTGTGTACACAATCAGCTGAGATGTGCATAAACACACTGAGCAAAGTTTTCCTCTGTGACATCAGCAGTTTCATCACACCCGAGAAAAGGTGGGATGAGTTTTCCGAGAACAAGAAATACACCCAACCTATCCAAGTCAGAGGAGAGTATGGCAAACAAGCATCAACTCCCAGAGAAACCTACATCTGACTGCTACCTGTAATTGTTTTGTTGTGGCTTTAAGAAGCTTAGAGCTTCATAGACCCCCCTGGGCAACAGCTCAGTCAACTTGAGTATGGATTTACCTCCAGAGACCTGACGGAGTTTATTTACCTTCTTTTATTTGCACAAGTAATTACTGTCTCTGTAAAGTTACCCAGACATCTCCGAGAAGGTCCTGTCTGACCAGGCGGTAATCCTGATTTAAGGGACAGGCACCTGGTCTGTGTCAGTGCAGGGAAAATAAGCGCGTAGTTTGTGCGTGGATTACCAAATTAAAAAGGAGTGAGGACGGGAAATCCATGAGAAGGCAGGGCTGAACACACACGGGGAACCACTGTGACTCTGCTGGCCTTTAATTGCTCCCACTGGTGCTTGTTAGACTAAACAGCAGGTCAAGTTTACCGACAAAACCTGCTGACTTTAAACATCCTGCCTTACTTTCACATGGCTTTAATCTGCTCGGACATGCAATAGTAATTGTCTGCATGTGATTCATTGATGACTAAAATCATCTTTTTCTTCTTTCACTGGAAAACAAGCCCACTGGGTGGGTCACAAGGGCGTTGTTGAAGTACTTTTCCTGAGGTTGAGAGCTGCCCCCCTTTTCGTGGCCTTAACTAAACACAGAAAGGTGTTCAGAGCTGTTGTAAGGTGTGGTTGGGCATTATTCTGAGGAATGTTTTCATTTGCACAGGCACGAAACGGTCCACAGGTGGTTATGACTTTGCGTCAGGAATGTGGGATGAGAGCTTGACGTGGCTAAAAGGTCTCGTTTGACACCAGGAAAAAGCCCGGGCCATAAATAGATGTAATAAAGGAAACCTTCAACCCACAAACACGCCTGTAATAGAGCCCCACCCTGTTATGTACCTGAGCAACACAAAACAAACACACTACAGTGTCCTGGTTTCCTCGACAGACAACAGGATTGTTGGCAAAATGCATGTCATGTCATGTTACAGACATAATATTCAGGATTTGTCAGTCGCTGTTTGTAAACACGCTAGTAAGAAATCAGTGAGCGATTCTGGAGGAAGACAGTTTATTCTTGAGTCACCACACCACAAGTGTCAGTATTTGCAGACGACGCTTTTGGTCATGAGCCACAACCAAAAGCAACGGTGTTTGGTGACGAGGCCTCGCGTTGGCGAGCCACAACGACAGCCTCGCTATTTAACGGCAACGCTTTGGGTCGGTGAGCTTCAACCAAAAGCAACGGTGTTTGATGACGACGTTTTAGATTGCGCGAACCATCACGTCAAAGCACCTTTTATTTGATGACCTGGGAATAAGACCCCACAATCAACTATCTTTCTCTGGACTCAGTGACGCCCAGATACATAGAAATAATAAGAAAAAATAAGAAGGCCGAGGGCAGGTCTCTGCAGATACCAGCAACGCCACAAACTTCTAGTGAGTCATACGTGATGATTGAGGGATTATTGTGTTATGTGTTTAAGCAAAAGTTGGCACAGTAAACCTTTAAGTAGCTAATTTCTTACATCGTATGAGCCGCTTGTATGTTTGCTTATAGAAACACGACCACTCGCCTGAATACGTGACATAGATTTATTTAGACACACACGACAACATACATACAGTGTACTGTGTACGTGTATGTATCTGGTCCCCCCTGCCAAATGTACATCAGGAGGCGTGCACAGTCAGTGCTTCACACCCACCCACCCAGCAGTGAGTCATTTTTCTAAGTGCTGCTCAGCATTTTG
Organism: Pagrus major; assembly: GCF_040436345.1. Lineage (NCBI taxonomy): Eukaryota > Metazoa > Chordata > Actinopteri > Spariformes > Sparidae > Pagrus > Pagrus major. The sequence goes on from NC_133238.1 coordinate 20,810,464, forward strand.
CCTTCTTAAATCCTCATCCAACACCAAACGTGGTGGCGGAGGAAGATTCTCAGGCTTCTAACTGGGTCAACGAGCCTGTTTTGAAGATGTAAGGAGTAGAAAGTACAGATATTGGGGACCTGCTAAACAATGAATGTAGTGCAGTAACAAGTACAATATTTACCTAAGATGTAGTGGAGATTACTGTATTTAAGTACAGTATTTACTTTCCATCCTGCTAATCAGAACAACTTGTCACTTCTGTCCAGGCTCACAGTGATTCATAGGTGTGTGATGAACAAGTAAACACGTTCGAAGGATGATTAGCATCATTTCTTCAAGTAAAGGTGTTAATAAGCTTGTGCGTGTTCAGCACACTGTCGCAGGATGATTGTACAAAATTCCTGACTCATTAAATATTTATTTCCATGTCCTGTGTCTCAGAGCAATTTGGATATGATTAAAACCTCGTACTCCACAACTGGATCAATACGTAGCTAATCGTCCTTGGTTGTAATCTGACGAGGACATGATGATCCAGATTAAAAAAATCCTGATCCTAAATGTCCTAAATTTTGGGAACAGGATTTAACATGCAAAGTCAGACAGCCCTTCTCATTTTCTAGCAGCACACTTGGTAAATAAACAGTGTAATCTAGGACGCTAGATGCTTTAAACGCTGAACTGCAACAAGAGATGAGGAGGCCGATTTAGCTCCTCCGCAAGCTGGAAAAAGTAGGACAGCTAGGGGGAGCAGCCGGGAGTCCCGGGTCGTCCATTACGTCACTAGGACAAGTGTGCGTGCTGGCGAGAGGAGGGGGCTTGTTTCCTGTCTGTACCCTAATTGCAGACAGAAGAGTGGGGCAGTAAATTATGAATGAAACTGAGAAGGAAGCAACGGTGGGAAGGAGCAAAAAAAAAAAAAAACTCAAGCATCTCCTCCTCTCCCACAGTGTCATTTTCTCTCTCATGCATGCAAAGCTGGAAAAAGCTCAGCACTGTCCTGTACATACTGTTCCCTATGTATTCTCCACACACAGAAACCACAGCTGCAGTTTCATCACAGTGCTGGGATTGCTTTTTTTTTTACACAGGGCACTGAACATAAATGAAATCCTTCCTTTTTGCCCTCCCCGCGTCTGTTCCTGAGATGTTCCTATATGATCGAGAACAAAAAAACAACCTGATGTTCCCATTTTTTACAACCTGCGAGCATCAGCTGGGTTTAAAACTGCATTGTGGGACTTTTACATGTAAATGAACGTCCGTTACATTCGAGAGCTTGCCATACGAGTTCTTACAATTCTGATTAAGCCAAACACCAGCAGATAAAAGTCAGTATGCAGCAGAAGCAATGTGCTTTCTGTCAACCAGCAAAGATTGGTTTGCCAGAGATGAAGGGAGAAGCAACTGTAGCGACAGAATTGGCCACAGCAACGTCAACAATGTTTGCGTTATTCTAGTCTAGTAGTCTCAATGCCAATTTAAGTATCTTTAACATCGATTTATAACCGACTCTTTTCAGCTTCTCATCTGAATGAAGCAGAACCTCCTGCAGACTGAAGCTAGATGCAACATGTTTCCTCCATCAGTAGATGATTTACATGTTGTTAAAAGGCTATACTTTATCTCCCACAGACCCCTGTTCAAACACCAGAAATGTAGGTTAAATATAGGACTTCTCAAACATCCCTCTTGCTTCAAGCTACAAAAATAATGACAAAGAAGGAGGCAGCTGTTTATGGCTGTACTTGTCCTACGGCTCCAGACCCAGATAAACACGTCATGCAAACAAACCCGGCAGCCCTTTTCAACTCCTGCTTGTGAAGAGGCTGCTTGTTTACCACTCGGTACTGTACACCAGGTGTGTGTGGGTGTGCAGACAGCAATATTTGCCTTTTTCCTGCTGCTGTGTTTTTTTTAAAGAGAGCATCAGTGGTCTGGGTGGCTGCAGGTCCCAGAAACCACTTGGTTTTGCATAAAGAGCGTCGAATGGAAAATCCATTACAGCTCATTTTGGCTATGTCAAACTTCCAGGTTTGTCATGATTTCATACCACTGAGGCGTTTCGTACCAGCATGTGAATTACACAAGGCTTTGTTCATGTCAGTCACCTGCAGAGAGACTCCCCCGGGTAATAATCCTTCAAAACATGTCGCATTACAAAGCTTTGCTGTCACGCCGTTGTCTTCTTATTCAGAGCCACTTTGTAAGCCGATAATGTCACGTTAGCTTTGACACTTTGAGTTGTTAAAAGGACAAATGACACACAGCTACCAAACGGCCCAATGATGAGCAAGTAAAACCTGAAAAGGCAGTGTTTTTTTTCTTCTTAAAAGCACTTGAGATCGTCAGTATTTTACACATGGTGCCCACGCTCTGCTGTATCGTGACTGACCCCCTCCTCTGCTTTTTTTGTGTGCTTCTTTGTGTACATACATGAGAGTTTGTGTGAGTCGCACTGAACTTCAGTTCCCACATTTCTAAACTTACAAATACAGTCATGAGATCTTGTTTGGGAACATTTTTGAAGAGGAGATATGAATTAGTCTGGGAGCTCGAGGTTGGTTTATAGAGGCATTTAATCGATAGTGACACAGGTGAGAGTGTGAGAGAGACAATTCATGTGTTAATGATGGGAAACATGAGCAGTGATGTGAGTGACAGCAGATGTTTTATCTCATGGTGGCAAAGTTCTGGAAAACTAAAGCCAATCAAGCTTTTTCTTTGATTTCAGTGTAATTATCATGTATTTTTATTACTGTTTTTGTACCTCAAAGCTAATATCACGATTGTAGCATCCAAGTTCTTTGAGCCTGAGTTTTAAAGAGGGGTTGGTTTAAAACATTAAAAATAAAATGAACTCATATTATCAACCTAATGTGAAGAAGCAACAGTTTAAACGTTATGTCATAGACGTCTATCTATTGTGTTGCGGAGATGTCAACTGAAGTTAGCATGCTAACCAGCTAGCCCCAGCCTGTCCTTCCACTTTGTACCTCAAGAGGCGATAGTCTGATAGCCCCATAGTTTCAGCTGAGAAGTGTAAAAGCAGTGAGTTTGCAACATAGTCTAATAAGTAACTTAAGTAAACGAGTAACATGTCTACACGGCGTTTTCACCTGCTGATGATACCCGACTCTCTGTTTGAGGGCAGACTCCCGTCAGCTAAAAAGGCCACTTAGCTCTCCAGCTAGCTGAGCTACTTGCTAACGGAAGCTAGTCGCTACAGCCAAAGAGTAGCAAGTCCAGTGTAGTGAGCAGCAACTGTCTTGTTTTATCTTTTTATATTATCTTAAGGTCTCGTCACCAAAATTGTTTGACGAGATCAGCTATGTGAGAGGGCAAAAAACATAATGTTCTGTTAAACAATCTGAGATAACTTCACTTTTCTTCCCAAACTGGACACAGACATATTGTCATTTGTTTGTAATTCACTGTTAAAGACACAAAAAACTGACGTACATTCACATGCATCTCATATACTGCCGGCTTTATGCGTCCCGCGCCTGACTCTCATTTTCAATGCAGCCCTGCACCTGTTCTGCTGGAGCAGGACTGCAGAGGACACAGTGAACTATATGACCCCACTGACGGAAATATGAAAAACAATGCAAGTTCTGTGCATGTGTGCAAATACGAGATGGGCGGACACATTCTGATGGATCCATATGTGCGAGTGTGTATGTGCCACGGCCATGCGGCTGTACACTACACAGTATGTACAGACTGTGCGGGAACACCCTGTACTTCTCAAAGCCTAAAGCCCCTCAGCTGAAGAGAGGGTGGGTGAGGTGGGTGTCGCCCACAGTGGGGCTGACCTAAATATCAACTCGGCGTGTGTGAAAATCTATTACATCTTTGTATCGATCTGTGCGGTGTCTGATTCGGAAGAGAGATTGTTTGACTGAAAAAAAAGGCGATCAATGTCTCTTTGTCTGTTCGGCTTCCTCCACTGTTTGTCTCTTTCTTCTTCTTTTCTTGATGGAACGAGTCAATGGATACATGAATTAGTAATACCCACCTAACATCTACAATGTGGGCTGCATTAGTCTAGTAAATCCAAGAAGATGTAAAGAAAAGCACAGGAAGGAGAGAACTGGTTGACATTACTCCACAGTATGTCAGTGTGGTTCACCCCACATGTCTACAAGGGCTAGTTCAGACATGTCTGTAGTAACAGCAGGGCAGAGAGGACTCAGTCATCTCAGGACGGCAGACAAACCTATAGCTTCTTAGGTCTAATCTCCATAGACAGATCCTGATATCTGCGTATGAATTCAGCATCCCACTGAGCAGTAACGTGTCCAGAAGACGTCAATTGAACGTCTTTGACCACGTCTTTTTTTAGACATCTTCTCAACGTTCACTGTAAATGTCCGAGTGACATCCTTGCAGGGTCCAAATTTGAATTTTGACATTTTCAAGACAGCCGAATTTTACGCCGCGCAGCAAAAGCTAAAGTCCAGATGATCCGGTCTAGATAAGCGTGAGTATCATCCGCGTAAAATGTGTCAATGTTCTGTAGATAGCAACTTCTGATAAACTCGTATCAAAATTTAGGCTTTGATTAACAACTTCTGTTCCGTCCCGACCAATCAGAGTACAGATACAGATTATTTAATGGGTTGATACAGATACAGATAATTGTGTACTAGGGCATGCACAGTTAACAACGACCGGCGGATCACACCGGAAGCATCTGGTGTGATCCAGAAACATTTGCCACTGCCCAGAGGTTTAATCGTTATCAGATGATCGCCGATGGGTTCAGAGATTGGATCTTGTCCGAAACAGTGGATGAGTCAGAATTTTGTATGTGACATCATGATGTTGGCATCTAAGTTACATGCAACAGACCAATTAGGGGATAATAAACAGTCCAACACTGATTAAACACTGTCAGTCAGCAGCAGATAGACACCGTTTCTAACGTCATCCTCAGTTAGCATGTTTCTCTCTCCTCGCTCTCTGCTGTGTTGGTGCTCCTCTCTCTTTCTTGCCTCTGCCTACATTTTCCTCCTGCTGATGCTGCTCCACGTGTCACTAACCGCTGCTCGAGCTGGACTGAAAACGTGCCGCAGACCCACAGAGTTAAAGAGGCAAAGATTTAAAGGAACACATCGAATTTCAGGGACGATCGTCTCATCTTACGAGTCAAGTTAGAGATGAAGGGTTACGGAGAAAATACAGATGTGACTCGACTCTTACCACATCACATGTCAAACAAGCTCAACTCCTTTTCACATGAGGCTTATTTTAGATCAAAGTGCACGTATGAAAGGTGCTTCAGTGTATAAATACTATGAGTATAGTTTCATCACAGGAAGTATTTTGCACTGTAGCTCAGAGTTTGCAAGATATGACGTTTTCAAAAATATTGGAGCCTAAAAAAATGACGTTTCTTCATTTCTTCTTAGTTTTCTACCCGTTTCCCGTTCATGAACATGACACTGAAATGCAAAAAAACATCTTTTAAGACAGTATATAATGCCATGAGTGAATGAATTATCATGTGCACAAAGAATTTTTGTTCTGACTTGAGAATGAGCAGCACATAATGTTTATTTGCTTCATTAGTGGACAGGTAGTCGATGGTAAACGTGCATAAATTTGCCGATATTCTATAAATTTGGTTCAGATTGGTGCTACATATGGATGGAAAACTGGCTATACCAAGACTTTTATCAGAAATGAGGTATTAGGTAAATAAATGGGCATCAGAGCGGAAGTAAAAGATCAAGATGCCATCTTCATGTCAGTGTGAAAAGTAAGAAAAATACAGCTTGAGAAGAACACGGAAAAAAAGTAAGTGGTGGTTGAGCCAACCGGCCTCGAATAAGAAGAAATTGCACGTCTTCCCGCTGCCCTTTCAAAAAAGATAATGGAAGTGGAAATGAGAGTGAGGTGAGAAGTGAAGGACGGCGCGAGGAAGAAAGAGAAGACTGCTGATTTCTCTTCCTGTCTCCGAAATAGGAAGCAGACAGGAAACAGCACAGAGATAGAAGCTGACCTCAGACTGTGTGGTTGAACACTGTGTACCAGACGGAGGCTGAACGAGGGTTAGAGGACATCGAGGATCCACAGAAAGAGTTTCAGAAGCACTGAAAACGAATTAAGTCATATTACAGACTGAGTTTACGTCACTGCAAGCATCTGCGCCTGCACGACAGACCGACCCAGCTCTATTTATCTCGCTTAAATTGCTGTTTACGGCCGAGCTGCAGGAGAGCAAAATACCAAATTACTCCCAGAATAGTTCTGCTACATCAAAACAAGATGCAAAGGAAGCTTTTTTTGTGTGTCTGTGGAGGCATCCGAGTGTCTGGTTGCTAAAAAGGAGGGATGATCTCAGAACAAATATGCTTTTGGGGAAAGTCAGGGTTTGTTTCACTCTGCTGTGTCAAATTATCTGTACACGCAGCACACCCACTCTCCGCTCCCGCAAACAAAAGGACGGATTTGTGAGTTTCTGTGAAGGGCTTTGCACGCTCCTGCAGATGTGTCCGTACAGACGGGCAGATGTCAGCCAGATGACGCCTTCGACTGCGTATTTACACAAAGCCTCCAGGATCTGTGCTGATCTAAGGTCAGGGCTGCGTGGCTTTCACCAGATCGGTGCTCCTGCTTTTGTTGAAGGGGCCTCAGGCTTCATCCACCATTTGGTGCACACCTGCTCAAACACACCCGCTGTGGTGAATTTGCATACAAGAGGAAAAAAGTCTGGGGTTCAAGTACACACAATGTTAATGCTGTAAAAGCACACCTGAAAGATCAAGTCTTTCAAAATCAGGTCACATTTACATCGATTGCCGGTGTCGACGAGGAGCATCACCCTCGCCCGCTGAGCGTTCAAGCTATTTTTGAGCTGTGGTTTTAGGTCACATTTCTGTGTCGCACAAGGTCGAGACTTCTGTTTCCTCCGGTCTGAGCTGAGCGCTGAGTGGATGCGTCCATGCGAAGGCGAAGGGAAGGACGTATTTTAATGCACACGCTGGCATTGTGACAGCCTGTGCGTGCTGTGCAGCCTCTGATTGTTGCTGATCAGCACATCGTCTGCAGGGAACAGGCTGTCTCCACTTGACTTCATGAAACAGTTGACGTTAGTCTCTTCAAGGATGGAAATCAATTACTAGTGATGCCACACTGTGAAGCAATTATCTCTTTGTCGAGCCACGTCTACGTCTGTAAAGCTTTGTTGTGTAGTGCAGCACATATGCAGTTTAAAATGATAACAGAGGCAGATTTACAGATTCAAAATTATATGTAATTATTGAAACAATAGGTCCTTGATCTCAGTCAGCTGTAGACAAAAGCAGGCTTATTTCTATCTGGTAACCATCGATTTTTCTGCCACTAGCAGATTTTATCAGCTGTTGCTTGCTAGCTAATTAAGCTAACGTTTCAACTCCAGGAGTTGGTTAGAGATGTTGTCTCCAGGTGACTTTAAAATGTCCGCAGCGGAGAATCTTCATATGCTTCATATATCTTTCATAATGCACTTGATAGCTAACATGATAAAGCATAGTTAATACTGAAATACTGAGGCTAACATCGTAAATTATTACCCTACAAGTTGATGTTGTCAGCTCAATTGGCCTTTCTTGGAAGTAAGCTAGTTAGCCAAGCACGCTAACGAATACAGCTTTTGTTTAAGCTGACAAAAACACTTTTTTAATATATTTCTTACATTTTTCTCCTGTGTTTTCGACACTGAGGTGCCCAGTTTAACCCTCAATGGAGCTTAACGAGTTAAGATGCATTGTGATCAAAATATTCCCCCAAATCCGCCAAAAATGGGGGAAACAAAGTGCAATGTACCCGAGCGGAGACACAGTGCTGTCCTAAACCCAACAAAGAGCAGAACAAAGCTGCTAATGTTAGCTTAAACTATGATAGTACAGACTTTTTCCAACTTAAGTTGTAATTATACAATAATTATAATACTTATCTGCCTTTCTTTGGAAGTAATGCTTGGTTACTAGCGACTGGAAGAAACAAGCTACTTAGCTGAGCATGCTAACGATTTCATCTTACGTTAAAGCTGATAAATACACAGTTTAATCCATTCTGTACACTTTAGGTGTCCGGTATTACCCTTAGTAGAAGCTTTGTGATCAAAAAGGCCATAAAATATTCCCCTAAATGCATCAGAAACGGAGGGAAAAGCAGTGTAGCTCAGACACTGTGCTGACGTGATTGGGATGTAGTCAAACTTATGATGAAATATGCTTTTAAGGGTGATATTGACGTGTTACCGGAGTCTCTTTCAACTTCTGTGTGTTGTATATTTTATTATGTGTCTGCGCAATATTGAATTTCAGTGGTTAAAGCTGAAGCTAAAGCTCTGTCCAACATACTAACCTGATTGCTGTCCATCCTGTAGATTCTTATATACATTTATTTTTACACAAATTAAAAACAGACACACTTTATGATCTATTCTTTATCTGAACGGCCCATAAACCAAAAAGTCCTTCAAGCGTCCTTTCTAATAAACTGGAGCAGTCTGTGCCAAAAACAACCTGATTAAGAGGAAAGCTCTTTAAGTGGACGTAGCGTTGTTGGGCCTGTTGTTGTCTCTCCTGCTGTGTCAGTTCAACTATCTCGCATAATGACTGTCTGGCTGCAGGGAAAGACAGACACCGAATTCACTGTACGTCAGCCAAAACAAACAAAGGATTAAAGGGAGAAGAATCTAACTTTCATTCAGAGTTACCGCACCTTTTACTGCCGTCTGTCTGGCTCACCTTTCTCCTCACGCAAGCCACAAATAATCAGATATATTATTCCTGTTGTTTCTAAAACAAAATTAAGATCATTTGAAGATGAAATCAGCTGTAAATTCAGGAATAAACCTAAACATTACAGCTCATCTAGCAGATACCAGACACACACCAGGAATGCAATCTGTTTTTTCCCACGCCTGCAGAACAACAACAACAACACAGACGTTGAGAAAATCCAGTCGAACCAGATTTACACGATAAAGAAATATTTCAGATATGTGATCAGGGGGGAAATCATTACCTATGGAGCGATCGCGTTCACACGTCTGAAAGGAAACGAAGTGGCACTTCTCTTTGTTAAAACAACCGTGTCACCACGAGGCTTAAAGCGATAAAGACGGGAGATTTTAGGATGAAAACTTTTCCTGTTTTGACAACTCGTCAGGAGCGAGAGAAGGTGCTGAGGGGAGGAAAAGTGGAGGATGAGAGAGGGCCGTAATCCCCCATAATCCCCTTCTCCCCCCAGTGGGGCGCCGGCTACGTGCCTCTCTCTCGCTCTGCGCTTCTGTATGAGGTTTGTTTTGAAATTTCAAAGGGCTCTCACCAGGCGGCGAGGGCACGTGCCTCCGAGAAATGTGACTTTGAGCGGAGGACAAATGAGGACATACCGAAGACAGACCTGCTGCCGCTGACCAGGAGCCTCCAGGAAAACACTCAATCACTGACTGTTTTCCTCCTTTCATTCAGTGAATAATTCATTTTTAGGCACAAACAGAGAGGCAGAGTCAGGGAGGTGAACACAAGCCAAATATTGTCCTGCACTATCTACACTACTATAGTATATTTTGAGGAATCTTGCCATAAAATATGAAGTCCATAGTTTCTGTTGTGCATTAAGCATAAACAAGTCTTTATATACTTCCAGGTTAGTTTGTGCAGACATGAGAAAATTGAGCAATCACTATCTAGACTTTACTTTTCGCTGATGTTGATTGACAGGATGAGAAAAGGAAATCCGCTGCTGATAAGGAGAAACGACAAACAAAAAAATGAGTGAAAATGCATGTACAAGATATGCTGCACTTTGAGATAAAGGCTTGACTTGTGATGCGTCTGTTTCCACTTTTTCGTTATAACTTTTTGTCCGACCTCTTAGGTCTCGGTCTCATCTGCAATCCTAAAAAGCAACATGCACTTTGAATGTCTTTTTACATTAAGTTAAGTCACAGTAAAGTCGAAAAGTACTGCAATGGCACACTTTGCAGAAGTCACTTTAATGATTTTTACACCAAAACACAGATAAACTCATTAAACTTAACTGTGCTGCTTGAATGGAGACAGATAGAAAACTATTTGCGCGCCAGCGTCCAGAACTTTGACACGTGTCATAGCGTCATGCTAGAACAGGGGCCAAATGAGCGTGTCCACCCTGGCGTCATATTTCCATTACTACCAATCGGAGCTAGAGCCGATAAATCCCTGATGCTGATTGTACTAAAAGCCAGATGTTAGTTGGTGTTTGCGGGTTTTTTGTCCAGTCTCATTTAGCATTTTTCACCAATTTAATTACTGTGTAAAGGAGCGACACTAGCTTCCTTGCATTTTTGTGGAGGACGCTGTCAAGTGTGGACCTCGTAGGATTTGGTCCCCAGTAATATGATGGAGTTTAAGATGCTAGTTTCTGTTATGTGGACCCTTGTGATACCACAAACCATACTGTATATTTCATACCTCTAAAAGGTGAAAACAGGCGCCATATTGTTGCTCTTGTTGTTCTTCAGCTCTGTGCAGGTGGAGGAGCTCTTCTTCCACGTTGTTCATGCTCTATTTACGTCCAGCCATGTGTTCAGCCTTCCCTTCAGCGGCTTCCCAAACACACGGACATGACCCGGCCTCTTCATCCAATTAACTCTGGCCTCTGTATTAGAGCCGGTAATTGTCAGGGAATGTCCACACACACACACACACATACATGTTTCCAGGGTTTCTACTATTGCCATCACATGGTTCACCAAATGACTCACCCTTCGTCCGTATTTTCGGTCGAGACGTCCTCTGAAATCCTGTGGCAGCAGCTGACTTGAGTTAAAAGTTAGAGCTGATTAGATGCACATGTGTGCTGGTGTGTGTGTACATGTGACAGTTGACTCCACCTGCGATCTATTTGTGTGGATGACTCGAATCGATTCATCAAATGTGTGTGTGTTATTGAGGGATTCTCTCAATAAAACATCAGATTAATGCGTCAGAGTGGAGTTTAGAGGAAACGCTGTCGACACAACTTCACGTAAAGCTTTTTCTAACACCACGATGATGAGGCCCTTAAAAAAACTCAAATTAAGTCGATTCTTGTGAAGAGGAATCGTCATTTTTCCATGATGGAAAACATCACAACATGAGGTCAACCAAGGGTATGAACAAAGAAAAACAACAATGACTCATCATGGAGTTTTTTAGCTATCCAAACAGTTGTGTTGCTGAAGGATGTTTCTCACGGTCACAGAAACAATTGACCAATCAAAGCTCGGTCAGCGAGATTAACAGTCCCCTCCAGGATTTCTCTGGCTTTTTAGGGAGTTTTGCCGCCTGAAATGTCTTTTCTTTAAGATTTTTAGGCATGTTTTGATGTTTTTAGGCATTTTTTTGCAATTAAACTGAGGGAGCAAGTGAAAACCGCAAAAATAAAGGCAAGCATGCAGCTATCACTTGTGACGCTACCACTAATTGCATAATTAATTAAACTAAACTTGTCGTTTTCATCACTTGTTAGCCTTTAAGTAAGTGTTTGTCGCTAGCTAGCTACATAGCTACATTCACGAAAACAGAAAAGTGGCATCAAGCACTTAAAACAGCTGTAAACAGTCAACCGGTAACGACATCAGCGGGATGGATATGATAGTTGCTACTGATTGGTTGATGCAAAACAAATCGAAATAACATTTCCGTTTCATTACGTTCTTTCTTTTTCATAGTTGGCGGCACCAGTGCAGCTTAAAGCTGGCTGCTCCCGTCATTAAATGTGACAAAGAAGAAGAAGACGCAGCAACTAGCTAGCTAGCTACAGCGTGTGGCTACTACTGCTGCGCAAAATCATGTCGGAAGAGATGATGTTTGAACGTTGTTGTTTTAGACAGAAGCTCAAACATTGTTGAAGAAAGAAATGAAGGGATTTCTATTTCTAAATAAACGTCTTTCTTTTCACACTTTAGCTACGAGACCGCACCCTTAATATTTTGAGGATTTAACCAGATCTTATCACAGCTGCCGTTTCTAAACCTCAAAGTCAAGGGTTTGTGTCTGAAATTGCCTATTCACTTCATACTGCACTGTATGTGCTGTCTGCAGTTTTATCTGAGTGTGCAAGGTCACATCACCTGCTGTGTGTTCAGATGTTCAAAGCTGGATTTTTCCTCTAAAATCTGTTTTTCGCCCTCCTGTATATTTGGGATTTCGCAGCGATGAGAGTTCTGTTAACAGGTTTTCTTTCTGCGTGTGTGCAAACATGAAGTGTATCTCTGATGCCCCGAAACCGGACAGGCTAATCCCCTCCCCTACGAAGCGTCTCTGGGGGGCCCACAGGACAGTCTGGACGCTCAGGGTTTAACCAGCAGGCCACCTGCTTTCTCAGCAGTAAGGAGCAGCGCAGAGGGAGGTCCAGTTAAGGGGGTGTAAAGAGGATTTTTGGGGTCAGTACTGGGGCAGAACGGTCTTTGTATGTCTGGAAACAGTAGTCCAGAAAAACAGGGTGTATGTATATCAGGTTGTGTCTTAACAACCTAAATATCCAGCCAGGACCAACGACTTCATTGAAGAATCACAGTAGATAATGTAAAAAAGTCATCCTCTATATTTTTGTGCCACCAAACATCAGCACCGACACAAATAGACGAGGTTAATCCACGTGTGATCCCTCGGCCCAAGAGTACATCCTGTCCCCGCGGCGGCGTGCTTGAAGAAAACACCTTTTGTCAATGAAACAGGATTTGCGAAAGTGCCATCTGGACACGATAGCATGTCTCCTCCGAGCCAGCCAGCCGCTCTGAGGTCAGGATCTGGGACCAGACCGTCCTGAGGAAGGAGGCCGGAGGACGGAGCAGCGCAGATCAAGGACCTTTTAACAGACGTACATTAGATCAGTGACCACAATTAATTAGATTTCGTCCCTGGACACGCCAAACTTTAGCTCTTCATCCTTGTTGTTTTATACTAGGGGGATGTAAAAACAGGAAGCTGCCTTGATCTCAAAAGACCAACATGACTAAAATGAATTAATATCACATTAAGTGTCGTGTTTTTATCAAAGCCACTAAGAAAAACGACAAAAGACCTCGTTTTGGATGCCTGACGAGAGGAAATTAAAGTGTCGCCTAGAAAATGTTGCTAAAAATACAGACGCACTGAGCTGCCGTACCTCCAGGTTAAAGTTTGACCTCGAAAATAAAAGTACTACTTTCTTGCATGTGTTCCATTTTTGCTGACTGAAACAGTTTGGCTCATTTTACATTTTACAGTTAGTTAGTAACCGCTAACTGCTGCTAACTGTAGCTCCCGTTAGCGAGTTAGCTCAGTTGCAGTGCAGCTAGAGGTTGTACTAGTTGACTTTGTTTGGACTGGGAGCTCAGAGCACTGGAGTACTGTTGGTGTTGTTTTCTATGGTACTAGCACCCTACAAAGAGGCTAGGGGCTAGCAGGTTCGCATGCTAACTTCAATAGATAGCACTGCATTAATACATCTTTACAAACTTAGTGTTATAATGTTAAGTTTTTCAATTTTACGACTTTTTATTGACTTTTACTCAACAGTTACTTTTATTGTATTAAACTATTGTTGTTAGCGTACTGAACATACTTATATAATATGTCATGGCATGGGTTATACAAGACAGCTAACTGTGGCTTTTCTTGTTTTAGCTTCGCTGATATTAATAACATTTTATGGGTTTGCATAAATACAGTGTAGTGTATATATACTGTACTATTTGGAGATTATGAAAAGGACTTACAGTAATCCTATATCCATTTTCTTTTTTATATTAATGCCATAGAGAGCTATATACATCCATACAGGGGATTAAAACAGAGACACACTGTGGATTTATGTGTATGAAGGCTTGTATAAGTAAGTGTGTAACTTAATAACATATATGTTTGTGTATAAGCTATATATGTATATATATATATATACATATATATATATGTATATGTTATATGTTTTTTAGTGCTATATTCAAAATACTCCAATATTATTATTCCCATAAGAATATAATAGCTTTTTCTATGTCTGTAATATAAAAAACAATACATTTATACAACCAGAATCCAATCTAAATACATTTAAAGCCACTTTACACGCCTCACATGCTCCTCACATGTCCTCATCCTATATTCCCGCACGCTTCCCACATGTAGGTCCGCATGAGGGAGCGGTGGGCGGGGCTTCACAGTATGGCTCCGAGGAGGCTCGGCCGTGTCTGACCAATGACAGGGCCTCATATAGATAAATATTTACATAGCGTTCCGCCCATGCGCATGCGTAATGAGGTCTGGCGATGAGGCAGTCCTTCTGGCTGTGAACTGGGATGTCTGGGTGAACTGCGAGGAAGTCATGGTTCATTATTATCTGGGAGCTGTGGAGGTGGTTGGTTTACAAGTTGACCTACATTTTTTTTAATTCAGTTTAACGACTTAAATGCAGAGTTTTAGGGTGTATTTATGACTGAATGTGTTTTTTTTTTTTACCACCGGGGCTCAGACCTGTCTGGCTACATCAGAGGGTGTGGTGCAATTTAATTATTTATTTATTGGGAACATTTTCTTTTTAACAGCCTTTTTTGATTTGTTCTGTTTGAGTTCAGTTAGGCGTTGTGTTTGTATTTGCATTGTTTTGTTTGTCCTTTAAATATATTTTGTCATTGTAAAATTGAAAACTGTAAATAAAAACATTTACCAGATCTTGAGAAAATAAAAAAAATATATAAAAAAGTATGATTCTTAATGTTTACTACAATCATTCTGCTGTTCTTTGCTTCTAGCCAAGAAAAAGTCATACCTCTTTGTTGAATTCTCGAGAATTGCTATTTCATTGTATGGAAGTTAGAAATTCCAGTATTGTGGCACCACTAATATCTACAGGTAACACTTTACAAAAAGGGTAAGTTTCTTGACATTAGTTTATACCTTAACAAACATTAACTAACAATTAAGAGTTAACTAATCATTTACTAATGCTGTTCATGTTAACTAAGTAAACATCTTTATCAACCATCTACCAATACTAGAAACTACCTTAATAAATGTTAGGACATTTGTTAAGTTACTCCATGCTTACAAGTGTATTACTTAACTATTGTTTAATGCTTAACTATTGTTTAAAACATATTGTGTTACTTAACTATTGTTTAATGCTTAACTATTGTATTACTTAACTATTGTTTAAAACATATTGTATTACTTAACTATTGTTTAATGCTTAACTACTGTATTACTTAACTATTGTTTAAAACATATTGTATTACTTAACTATTGTTTAAAACATATTGTACAACTTAACTATTGTATTACTTAACTATTGTTTGATGTTTATTATTGTATAACTTAACTATTTAAACAATTAAGTACCACACTAAGCATATATTGAATTACTTGTTTACATTTTATTATTGTATTACTTACATATTAGTGCTTAATAACAATGCTTATTATTATACTAATATTAATGAATCTTTGTAAACTATTAGATAATGTATACCTTAGTTAACATGAACATCATGATTAAATGATTACTAGACACATTGGTTGACTGTTCATTAACTGTAAGTTAGTTTATTACTGCGTTTACTAATGTTAAGCAATGTACCTTTATTGTAGGTGTTACCACAACAATTTGTTGTCTTTCAAAGGTCCAATTTGTAAGAAAGTTGGTTTTTGAGTCTCGTTCCTAACTCGTTAAATACTGATGCTTTGGGATTGTAGGTCGGGTCGACCAGTCAGTAGATCAAGTGAATCAAAACCAAAAGAACCTAGAAGTCGTTAAAAATGAAGAAAAAACAGGTCATTTTTTGTTTTCATTTTTATTTGAGGTGCAACTGTCTAGTGCAATTGTAACGTCACATTTGTGATGGGCTGAGGAACATGCACAAAACATCGACATACTTGTGCTCGGCATTTTCCTTTTTTCTCTTAAACGCCAAGTGTCTCATTATTGTGTTCAGCGCTCCAGTTGCACTACGAGCAAATTCAAACACTTGGCTGTACAAAAAGACAAAAACGAAGAAAAGAAAAGAAAAAGACAAAAGAAAAGAAAAACAGCAACACCATCGCCATTCATTTAAAAAAAAAAAATGACTACACACGTCTCCAAAATGGTAAAACAGTCCAGGTAATTCGAGCGAGTGAGTTAAGCGACGGCAGAGGAGAGAGATCACGTACAGTACGAGGCCGTGTGTCACTGCAGGAGAGACAGCATCTTAGTGTGGAGGTAAATATCCTCTTCTGTTCCCACCCTGAGTACTGACATCACAGGTAGTTCAAAACCTGGCAAAACCATAGATATATATATATATAAATGTATATTTATATATACATATACTGAATAAAACAACTAAAAAAAGCTTTTATATATGTATCTATGGTTAGAAACCAGGCACTTGGCAGAGTTTAATTGGAAATTTTTAATCTGTACAAAGTTCATTACCTAGAAACAGTCATGTCCTACTTAATTGCCTCTCCATTCATTATTTTTACATTTTCACTAGGACATTAGTTACATCAACAAGAGACAAAAAACAAAATCCTAAACCCTCCCTTATAAAATTTCCCTGCATAAATGTTTAATGCTCCATCCGAGAAAGGGGGAGAAGAAGAGTGTGTTCAGGGTGGGGACGGAGACACGGACCTCGAAAAAGAACACCGAGTTCTCGAAAGTGAACAATAAGACGCGGCTAATATATATTTCATAATTCTTTGCAACCCGCCCCGTCGACCATGAATAGCGAGCTTCCCCCCGTCGTCTTCAGATGCTGTGAGGATGAAGACCCAGAAAAAAACGTGAGCTGGACTCTCTGACTCCCATTCCAGATGGGTCGTACGATTCTTTAAAGTTCGTCCATTGTCAATAACGTCCGGAAAAAAAGTGCACAGGCCGCAGCACGAAAACATAAAACCAGAGTAAAAAATTTAAAGTGTGATGCAAACGGACAGTGCTGGGTTGAGGCGGGGGGTGGGGAGACGATGGCACGCTTTCCACGGGTCACACTGCGAGGGTATTCGACAAGAGCAAGGCAGTTGCTACCCTGATTGGCCGGGCCGGGCGTTAGCTCCTCCTTCCCTGGTGGCCCTGAACAAAAGGTGGCGGCGGAGGGTCGACTTCCTGTCAGCTCTGACGATTGTCTGAAGCAGGTCGTAAAAGTTGGAGACAAAGCGGGGATGCACTCACACACACCGGTGTAACTCCAAAGTCTTTCAGTTAAATTAAAAATGTGCAACAAAAGAAAGTTGTTTTTTTGTCCGCCGGTTGAGTGTGCGCTCGTCGAGACGGTGGCATAGAGTCAGTTCACAGTATGGCAAGACTCCTCCTTCCTCCTCCTCCTCCTCTTCTTCTTCTTTCATCCCCCCTGTCTCTCATCCTCATGGGGGGGGATCCTCCAGCGTGCAGCTTTCTGTGTTATGCAGACGTGCTGGAGCTCTGTGAGGAGGGGAGGGCTTGTGTCGTCCCTGTCGGCGCCGGGACCGGAGGCTGGCCGTTGCCTGTCGGGGAGCCGCCGGTCTGGACCTGCGCCTGGAACTGAGCCATCTGCTCGGGGCTGGCCAGGTTCTTGAGCAGGTTGTTCTCCTGCTCCAGCTGAGAGTTGCGCTCGATCAGCTCCTTGATCTGCTCCTTCAGCACCTCCACCTCCTCGCGCACGGCGTACATCAGGTGGCTCTTCACCAGGTCCTGAGAGAAAGAAGAGCGACACGGTTAAATTATATTCACAATCCTTCTTGGACATCTTGTTCAAACCACATTTGACTCCTTATTATACAACAGAACATTCAGAAATAGCGTTTCATTTGCTTCCTTTTGATGCATTAAACCACATAAGAACCGAAGCTAACAGTCCATGCAGCGACTAGTCAGCAACTATTTCTATGATTGATTGATTGACTGCCATACAGCTGCTGGTTCCCGCTTCTCAAATGTGAACATTCACCACTTTTCTCTCATGTAAAATCTTTATTATAATATCATTATAAACATTGTTGGTGATTTTGGACTGTTTGTCAGGTAAGACAAGCAACTTATGGGCGTCACCTTGAACGCTGAGGTATTGTGATTGCCATGTTTTCACTATTTTTTGACATTTTGAAGACTCTTTATTCGGCATACATTGACCAACAAGTCAATGAACGGAGAATTAAAGGCAACTTCTTTGATAATAGGTTGTTTTTCAAGCAAAAATGCAAAATCTGTGGTTCTACTTTCTCAAATTTGAAGATTTGGTGCTTTTTGTGTTTTAAATCACCAGATTTGGGACTATTGGATCACTATTGGAGTGCTTTTCACTTTTTTGACATGTCTTATCAATTAATCAAGAGATATATTAGTCAATCAGCTGACCAACATGTCAAATGAATGGAAACTATTTTGGTTATTGGTTGTTTGTCATGCAAAAATGCCAAATTCTGTGATTTTACCTGCTCAAATGTGACGATTTAGTACTTGTCTTTGTTCTTTAATCACCAGATTTGGGACTGTTGGCCAAACCAAAAAAGCTATTTGAAAATTGTGATGAAGATTTTTCACTATTTTTGACATTATGTACAGTAAATGAGTATAAACTCATCAAATGTCATTACACAGTCCATGTTTATTGATTCACATGAACCTTTTGACTTCCTAAACCACATTTCTATTTTTATAAAAATGTATTTTGGCTCGTCTATGTTTACATCTACTCTATAAATAAATCCAGTTCCACAAGAGACTTCCTACTGCAGGAAAAACTGACTCAAACACATGTGAGCGACTTGAAAAACACGCTGTTAGGGGGGGGAAATGTGTGACAAAGCAGAGCAAAGGCTAATTCTGCATCGTAAATCACTTGCGTGGCACATAGCAGCTGTCTCGAGGAAACGAAGGGTGCAGCGACTGCATTTGAAAAAGGTGGAATTTCAGGAGCTTTGAAATGCTTTCCCATCCCACCATGATGCCTGAGTGGCGAGCTGTGCCAGACTGCTGAAGCTGAAGGGGGGATTTGCGTTTAATAATCTGAGCATCCCCTTGTCTGTGGACCCGACCATCCTCCTCCTCCTCCTCCTCCCTGCCCCGGTACGCAGCCAGCCAGCGAGGGAACAAAATGTTCCTGCACCGGGATGGGAGGAGCCTATCACCGGGCGAGTTATTTATACCGAGCCGCGGGGAGGCTGCTGCTTGCCTAGCAACACGGGACGGGGAGGGGGGAGAGGGCGAGGGAGTATGTATATGCATGAGAAAGACACAGAGAGAGAGAGAGAGAGAGAGAGGGAGAGGGGGGAATAGCGTGTGAACCTTAGCCTGGCCCACATCAAGTTGCCAATAAGCTGGAGGTCATCGTCCAAAATCGTGACAGAGCAGGAAGCTCCTGTTGCCTCTAATTCACACATGAGCAGGTGCAAATATGCGGGAAATTTTGGTTTCCCCCTTTTTTTTTTGCAAAGGAAAAGCGCCATTTTCTTGTTCATTCATTCGTTCATTCATTCCTCAAGAGCAGCTTTGTGTCTTCTCTTATCAACCCGATGGAAGACACCTCATCCAAACATCACTTATCCTGCTAAAATCTACCATTTGCTGCCAAAACACGTCAAAATAAAAGCGCTTACGGGCTGATAGAGCTTTAGGAGCTGGTGTCGGTGCTTGGGGTTACATAACAGCAGAGGCAGCACATACATGTAGAGCATGACATGGGCCTATTTACAAACACTGAGGGGATTAAAACGGGCTCTTACCATTGCTTGCTCAATCTTGTTGTCAATGGCCACAACACTTGCACCAGAGGAGCTGAAAGACACAAAGGAAACATGATTATAACGATGCACCATGAGGTGGATATGTGTCTAAATGAAGGGCAGAGGCAGGAGAACAGAGGCTGCAGATGAGGAGGAGAAAATCAGATGTGTGCAACAAAGCAAATGGAGGTCGAGAAAAGCAGGTTTGACTTTGATGGCGGAGAATCAATGAGACATTTGAGTCCGGATGCAAAGAGCAGACATCCCTCCTGACATTTACCTATTGTCAACCCTGACTGATGCGCTCTCCTTCCCGAGCACAGAGGACAGAAACGATATCGAGAAATTCCTCAGCTGACAAACGCCAAGATCCATCGCCACCGTGTAACACTGGGAATTCATGCTACCCCGTCCATTAAAACCCCCACAGGCGAGTATCCGGGTGAACAGACTGGAAGTCCAGCGGTAAAAAAAGTAGAAAAACAGCGCATTATTGAGGGCGGCACGTCGGCTCTCCTCTCCGGGGCGACCGCAGCGCTGCCAGCCGGGACAGAGCACACAAAGACTGAGCGAGGCGGCGGGCTGCAGCTCCGCACACACCGCGGCTCCCTCTCCTCATTATGTATGCAGGGAGGGGGGGAACTGGCGCCAGCGGCCGCGCGATTGGCCGGCGACCGCGCTCATTAGCATAATATATGCGAGGAGGCGGCGCGGATTGGAGGAGAGGCGTCTCGCGGATAATAATTCACGTCGCATCGCTCTACCTGCTGCACCGTCCTCTATAAAAAGCCCGCATTCAACCCGGGACAGCACGGGATAGAAGAAACCGAGCTAAACAACAATTTCACAGCGGATGTGTTGCGTTCACTGTCATGTTTGGTCTGGGAAAATGCGATTTAATGTGCAGGTTTCCTCCTCAGAAGCGATGGGAGAACTTAAGTGACACAATGTCTCCACCTATTGGTTATAACTCATCTAATAGAAGAGGTCAGGGCTCCTCAGGCTTCGTGTAATCTGAGTAGATGTAATCAATTGCTGACCTCAGCACTGTCCAGATGTCAGTTGAGGGTAGGTAAATATTAACACTTAAAGGAAGTGAGGATGAAGAGGGTCAGATGGCAGAAACAGAGGAGGATAAGCTCCTTTGTCCTCCTCAGATGTGAGTTAAACTGGGAACACACTGTTCTGTACAGAAGAACAGGACCACCCCCTCTGCTCCAACACTGACGAGCCTCCTCCAACAATAATTATTAGGCAAGTTTTATGAATTTTCTGCGACGTGCGACGATGAGTCAACGATGATCTGTCAAAATTTGCTGAATATTTTCTTTTCTCTGCTTTGTTAAATGGAGTATGTTTGGGGTTTGGGACTACGGTGGACTAAAACCGCCAAAATCAAATGTATATAAGAACAAAACAAAAAGACTCAATAAATGAATACATATGCAATTACATGCACACAAATGTAGGCATTAAATAACGTGTAAAATGTGACATGAATTGATATTTCTGTTCAAATTTGCGTCTGTTTTTATTTACTTTTGTATTAATTCCCCTATTTATTGACTTTGCTATTAAATGTTTTACTTTATTCATTCAATGACTGTTTTTTAAATGTATTGATTGCATTGTCCTCTTATATTTTTCCACTAACTTTTTTATTTCTGCCATTTGCAATGTATGTATTTGTTCTTGATTTTGGCAGTTTCAGTCCTCAACATGGGACGGATGGACAAAAACAAGACATTTGAAGACATTTTGTGACACTATAGCCTGAACGATCAACCGATTTAATCAGATATTCCTAAGTTTTCTACTTGAGCAATAAAACTGCAACAATTAATCGAATAATTGAAATCTCTAGCAATCTCTACGAGTAATTTATAAATGATTGTTGTCTGTCAGTAAACTAAAATGATTTAAAACATATTCAAGTTTACAATGATGTGAAGAGCAAATCGTTACAGTTGAGAAGCTGGAACCAGAGACTGTTTAATGATTGACAAGATTATTTGAATATCAGAACTTTACGACTGATTTTCTGTCAATCAATTACTTCTTGACTTTTCTTTTCTGCACTGGAAGGAACACAAAATATTCCAAATACGTCAAGTGGAGCTGAAACAATTTGTCAATTAATCATGTCATTTTTTAAAGCAACAAAGGCAAAAACTGATCTCGAAAAGTGGCTATTTAGAGAAATTAAACACAAACTGGTTTCAGTCACTTGTCAAGCATTTAGCTGGTTGCAGCTTCTTTAATGTGATGATTTGCTGCTTTTTTTTGTCATTGTAAATGAGTCTTTGGGTTCTGGATTGTTAGTTTAACAAAACAAACGATGTGAAGACGCCACTTTCTGCTCTGGGAACTTATAATGACAGTTTTTTAACCATTTTTTAGACTAATCGTACAAATAATCGCCAAATTAATAATTGTTAGTTGCATACTTGGACTTTTGATCAGACATTAACAAGTGATCTGACACAGTTAGTTTGATCAGTCGGACCATCTGGTGTTTCATAGATTAATACAGCACTTAGTAACTGAACCCCCTTCAGTTCCTTTTTGATTTACTCAAGGCTGATCAGATCAATATGTCCCTAAAATAACTTAAATCTTATTAGGCACACTAATGTGATTTGACTGTATGAAGGTGTGGACTGATCGGCCCCATGGAAACATACAGGTCAGATCAACAGCGCACAAAGAGGAAGTACCTTTTATGTAAATAACTGTGGAGGAGATGAAAAGAGTGAAACTAGACCTGCACCTACAGCCAGGGTGTGGTTTTCTGGTCGCTAACTGACCTCTAACTGCTGCTCATTCACATTCACGCTGCTTAATGACTTTGACTGTACGAGGGCGTCAACAACAGTATAAAGCTTTAAGCAGCAGTGTCCTGCTTTAAGCACCTTAGCTGTTATATCTGTCTCTAGCTGGAACATTCATTAAGTGGTGACCAAGTTCATTAAGTGGGAGTTTGGATCGATCTGCTCGTCAATTGGATTTCACTTCCTCCGTTTCTGTCTGGTCACGGGATCTTTGACGGGATTGTGTGATTTTAGAGAACAGGAATGTAACGTTCGTTCTCCTTTTGTTGCTTCCACTTTTGTTGACACCTTATCCATACGTGCTTACACAAAGAAATGTTGGAGGGAACGTGGGCTTTTGTAGGTTGTGGATTTCATGTTTGACAGTCTGGGATGGTCTGAAGTCTACGAGGGAAGCAAATATGTGCGAACTGGATCATTTGAGGAACTTGAACAAGGTGCTTATCTCTGGCAGTTTGAGATTGGAGGGAATCATTAAACTAAAAAGCAGGCGAGAGATAAAGTCACGACTATTGGCCAGGGACACATTACAGAGAACGAACACGAGCCAAACACGCTTTCACACTCGCACACAGTCGAGCGTAGCCACATGTATGAGCAGAAGTGAGAACATTGTGTCCTCAAACACCTCCAGGGAAGGCTGGGCGGGAGTTTGAACATGCTGCGGTGATGTGATGCAGGTAGAGGCAGGCACCACGTTCACGAGCTGATGTTAATTGAGAGCTGCAGGTGTGACTGCTTGGATAACTGCAGGCCGATATTCAACCACAACAACAACAACGACCACACATACACAACCCCCCAGGCTGCCGGACCTTAACCCCCCCAACGCCACCGCCGACCCCTTTACAACGTGACAACACTACATCCATCGTTACCTCTTCAGATGCTTCTCCAGCTCCCAGAAGAGCAGCTTTAGAGCCATGGAGTTCCTGCCCTGCGCTCCTCCTGCCCCGGCCAGCCCCTTCTCTCTCATTGATGCTCTCGTGCTAAGACACCACCGAGCAAGAGGGCCCCCCCTTTACTCCAAAATCACCCCCAAAACAAACACCACCACCACCGCGCCTCCTCCGTCCGCCTGACCTGCGCCCTTTGGCCCCCTGCTCCCCTTTAGCAGCGAACGCTTCACATGGGGGAGCCTGAGCAACAATGGAGACCAGGTTGGATGGAAGTGGGAGTGTTTGTGTGTACAGCGGGAGCGCGCGTTAGTGGGCTAAGTCCTCCTGATTGCCCCTGAATCATATATAGACTCTCTGGCGATTGGGTGCGCGGTGAGGGGAGACAGGAGGGTGGGCTGTGATGTCACCTCCGCCTTCTGTTGTTACATAAACCGTCAGCAGAGATTAGGGTGATCCGTCCAATAGGATGAGCTACTTTTGACCACACACCACATTAGCGCGCCTCGACGCCACTCCCTTCTCTAGCTCTTTCTTTTTCTGTTCATTTCCTGCAGCATCCTCTCTGTGATGGCGATGGAAACAGGACACAAGCGTGGCACCCTACTCCCACATTTACCCTTAAACTCCCTGAAAATAAAAAAACAAACATCCACCCTCTGCCTCCCTCCTTCAGCTATCTCAATGTGTATATTGCATGTCTGTAGCCGTCCTGTCACTCCTCATCAGTGGATGCACACCGGACGCACACGCCCCTCGCAGTGTGGGTCTCCACTGGAGCATGGCTCACGTGTACCTCCATGTTGGCGGCAGTTCACATTATAGCCTGAACAAAGACGATCAAAACAAGATGGCTAGAAGCAGCGCAGGAAACTCAAGAGAACTAAGAGCACCAACACTGTATCTCAGCGCTGAGATACAACTGAGCAGAGGGACCGTCGAGAACAAAGGGAGGTCGAAGTGAGCGCGCAGTTGTGAGGACCACAAAATGGCGGCGAGGGGGGCGCGCGGAGCGAGTTTGTTGGTGGGATTCGGCTCAACGCACGCAGTGAAATTATTAACCTCATTAGGCGAAGGTCACGTCTTCTATTCTCCTCTTTACTGTACGTGTCACTAAACCAATGAAACAATTGAGGGCCGGAGACGAGAGCACAGAGAGCGCAGACGTCGAAGGAACGGGAGATGAAAACTACGGAAAATGACATTACTGAACATTATTGATTAGCGGTGCTCCTTCACTGCACATGTGTACACTGTGTACTTGCAGGTTTCGGGTCACTGTACGCATGCCCACTCAGAACAAAAGGCTCGAAAACTCAATGATGTGGAGACAGCTTTTACTTCCAGCCAATGGTCGATGGTGCAACAGACTCGGCTCGCCCAATGGCGAGGGAACTGACGTCGTGACATCACCGACTGACATGCTTTCATTCATTATGCATCCATGTCCATTTGAAGCTTGTGTATGAGGCATGTGCAGAGGCCTGACCCATATATTACCTAACCCCTATGTTGAAGCTTAATGTACATTCACATTACACTTAGGAGACTTAGAGATAGAAAAGCTTAAGTTTAAGTGACTTCAACGCCAAATTAAAATCTTCCGCACTGGCCGAGCTACCGTGTCGATGTTCCACGAAGCTATTAGATGTTATTAGCTAGGTAACGAGCTCTCGTTCCTCGCCAAACTTCGGATAAAACAATTAGAGGCAGAGCTCATTCTAACTCTCCCTTAAGCCTTTACCCCACCCCGTTCCACATCATGAGCAGCATCTTCTACTCACGACAATCCATATTAACTTTATTCTTTTCTCAAAAGCAGTCATGAATGTGAGGAGGAAAGCGAGGGCGGTGCTGTACGTCTACGCCAAACCCTGGGGAGCCCACATGAAGGCTGTCGAAGGGCTTTAGCTTGAGAAGAAATACTAAACTCTGTACAGAACAGTAAAACCTCAGGCAAAATCTTCTAATCTCTGAGATAGGAGTCATAAAAAAGTCGGTTAGAGAACACAAGACGATATCTTTGCACAATTGAAACCTTTTAAAAAACTATCAAGAAGAGGTGAAAGGAAAAGAGAAAGGCATGGCGAGATGTTCTAGAAAACCTTCTTGACTGTTTGCTGTACATACACTCGGAGGCATCTCCCCTTTCACCCTCCTCCGAACCCTTTATCCACGTTCCCTCTCACAAAAAAGCACCCAGCTGGGTGTAAGTAACGCTTCCGCCTCACTTTTATTATGCGGTTCGAGTGAAAGCGGAGCTGCTGGGCTCGATCGGGGGGAGCCGTCGCTCAGGCTGCAGTGTGTGGTCCCCGAGAAGGGTCCAACTCTGCCGCAACTGTGCTCGACAACGGAGGGGCAATTAGGGGAAGTGACAGCATAAAAGAGACCACAACACGACTGGAAACTATCAGCTCATTTCAAGACAAAAAAACACAGTGCTTCTATTTTTTTCCCCATCCTCTCCTCACATCCCTGGTTTTCCATCAGTTTGTGTGACGCTCTGTGATTGGCCTGCCTTCTTCCGCATCACTTGTCCTGAAACAGTTGGGAGACATGGGCTTGCGTGCGCCCGTGCATCCCGCTTGTGTGTTCTTGTATCAGCCGGTTTTGTGTGTGTGGCTGTGTTTGCAAACTGGCGGGATCCGGTTTCGGAGGCTTTGAGCGCTGGCATTTACATGGAGGAGAACCGAGGCCGACAGCAAGATCAACCCCGCTGCACACACACATACGCACACGCTCCAGCACAAGTAGTGTGTTTTTTTTAATCTTACAAATTTAG
The DNA here is from genome assembly GCF_040436345.1 of Pagrus major. Lineage (NCBI taxonomy): Eukaryota > Metazoa > Chordata > Actinopteri > Spariformes > Sparidae > Pagrus > Pagrus major. Next base: position 20,836,643 of record NC_133238.1, read on the forward strand.
AAAGTATTTATCCGGTTTTTGTTGAGGCAGCATGCAATCATTTCTCCATTTCTGAGTAGGTGAAGCGCACCAACGGTAGCAATCAACGACAGCAATCAACGACAACCTTGTACTTGTTTGCAAACCGGCGGTAATCTCACTTGATCTTTGCCCAAACACAGACAAAACGAAAGGGCAGGAACGCCCAAAAACTCAGCTCTCATGGCATCACAGAGCTGCAGGGCAGCGGCCCTCTGGAGCGTAAGCGAATCGCTCCTCTGCCGCGCACGCAACGCCTTACATAACCAGCCTCTGTGCCATATGGGCTACCGACGAGCGGCAGGAAGGAAGGAGGCTGAGCTTTGACATCTCTGCTGGTGCAGTGACACCGTAGACATGCCTTGTTCATGTGATGGATGAGGTTTTAACTTTCAACGCCCCCGTGTGAAGGATGGACACATTTTTAACAGAGATAAAAATAACGGAGGGAGTTTTGTCCTTCTGCATTTAGAAAGAAGTCTGTGGTATAAAAAGACATCAAAAAGATGATGGAAAGATGACAAACTATCATGCATGAGTAAGGACAGCAACTAGAAAACTTCCCCATGTGATGACTAACATTAAGACAATTCATTTTGTATTTAAAGTTGTCTGAAATGTGCAAATGACGCATTATCTAAAGAACACTGGATAAAGCCAGGTTCAAGCTCTTGTTTCATTTTGTCGACATATTGGAGTCAAAAGTTTTTAGAGAGGGAATTTAAGATTTCTCCTTTTTTCCCTCCATAGATCAGAAAATACTGTCAACAACCATAAAAAATTATACTTTCGAGAGGTTTCGGAGAGGAGAATGTTTTATAAATCAGGCTATGAATGATATATGGACAAACTCCTCCTGTAAAAGCCTTCAGAATAAATATAAGAATAAATCTGGAAAGTGAAGTAGAGATTGCTTGCTCAGAGTCTGAGAAAAAACTAATTTTGTGAAAATGCCCTTAAAAGATATGTATTGTACAATTGTAAAATGGTGATTAGAGGAGAATTTTAACTAATAGGTATCACCTTGAAACTTCCAGAGTTGATTACCTACATTAAGTTGAATATTTTCTGATATTTTCTGTTTAAAAATGCAAATGAGGGTATCTCATTAAATATGTGATGTCCAGAACAGAATTATCAACTAAAATACATCTTAAACTGTATTTTCATAGTTTTGTTACGGAAGCAAAATAGCCCAACATCTGAAAACTGACCAGTGCATGAAAAAAATGTGTCTTCACCTTAAATCTAGATATTTTCAAGGTCAATTTTAATCAGATTTAATAATTATTTTTGGACAAATCATCTTTCTCTTATTCAAGCAGTGCAGATAGTATATAGTATATCTGTGGTTTAGTGCTGATATTATGGTTAATGTGGTTATTAGAATTACATTAATCTATATTTTGCCAACAGGTAAATGTAAGTATAAAGTAAAAAGACAGTATTAGTTTTATTCAGTGGGAGTTTTAAAGATTTTTAGCATCAGAAATGTGGACTTTAACACAGAAGAGCTGGATTCATTTAGACAAAATGAAATTGAAAGATGGATAAATTAAATTAGATAATTTTTTTTGTGGCAATTAAGACCTCATTTATCTTAACAGCTTTTTATAAACTTTTAAGGCCTGGTATATACAAAATCTAAGACTTTTTAAAGGACATCCTCACAATTTAGCGGCTAGATTTAAGGAATGTTGAGCAACGCTGCTTGAAGAGTGTCTAAAACAATAAAAACGATTATTGAAAAAGATGCCAAAAGCTAGGCCTGTCACGATAACAAATTTTGCTGGACGATAAATTGTCCTAGAAATTATTGCGATAAACGATAATATTGTCGCTTTGAGACCATTTTTCAACTAATATAATGATAATGGCATAATAATGCAAGTACACCCTTTCAAAGATCAATAAACCTTTATTTCTAAAGAATATTTAACATTGGAATGTGAAGAAGACATTTTAAATATCCAAAATAAATAAAGATGGAGGCTGTGGCCAAAGCAATTGAGCCATGGCCAGCCACGGTTCCTTACTGCAGCAACAATGTTAGCACCATTGTCTGTAGTGATGCGGAGGCGTGACGGTACACGTGATGATGATGACGTATGTGTTTTTTTCAAGGTGTTTCCACGGTGTCCCCCTGTTAATCTAAACATGTACCAGCTGTCTGTTTATAATCATATGGATGCTGTTATAATGTGTTGTAATTGAGATCCTGACACACCAAACATCCTGGAAAGTGACAAAGTTACGTTTTTCTATCATTTACATAATTACATAATCGCCATCAGTAAACTGGACGCTGTCTGACTATTTCACTCGCGGGGTTCACTAAGTTCACTGAGTCTTGTCGGGAGGGCTGACCGTCACCATGACAACAGTAACTGACCGTCGCGCGACTAACACTTGGTGAGTTAAAGTTTTTTGCCGGGGACAGACGCTGTTTTTCGGGCAGAAATGTGACGAAGAGTCGGTCGGACCGACAGGCTGACAGACACTTGGTGAGTTAAAGTTTTTTGCCGGGGACAGACGCTGTTTTTCGGGCAGAAATGTGACGAAGAGTCGGTCAGACCGACAGGCTGACAGACGCTTCTCCACGAATAACTGCGGTATTTTTTTCCTCACATAAGTTGCCAAAGACACGACCAGTTACTACGTTCCTGTTGTTTGGTCCTGTAACGTTGCTTTGTGGGACATTTATTTTTATTTTGTTGAGTGAAGCATCTGTAGAGTTATCAGACACCAACACCATCAGATCAACACGCCCTCGCTCCGCGCCGCCGGCTCGGTTCGCCTCTGATACCTCCGGAGGTGCAGCGAAATTTCACCCCTCACCGCATCTGAAACGTTCACACAAAGGCGGATGCGGAGAATTGGCGCAGTATCCCCGCATGCAAACGGCTGCGTGAATGGGGCTAGTGACTGACAAGAGGGTTCTAGTGAGAGACACGAGGAAAACAAACAAGCATGCAAATGGCAATTATCGAGGCCGGCAAAATTATCGAGCTCATTTTAATTTATCGTATGATTAATTGATTTATTGATTATCGTGACAGGCCTACCAAAAGCAATTAAAGACAGACAGGATTAAAGGATTAAACAAAATCTGGCTCAAAACAATACAGACATCTCTGCTCCTCCTGCTTCAGTTTCTGTCTAGATACCCCAAAACTGGCAAACAAAGCTTTGTATACACACAAGCACAGCAAAAATTGGGATTCAGCAGGCCCCTACTCCCCCTCTAATCCAGGCGTTAAATTAAGTATTACACAATCTAATCTGACGTCACGCTGACCACATTACAACGTCAGAGGAAGTTGTGTTTAACTGACCCTCAGTCACATGGAGCCGCACAGTGTTTCTGTTTAAAGGTTCGAGGGCTCGCTGTTAAAGTAAACAGAGTCAGAGAGCTCGCTGTCGCTGCATTAACAGTGAGGATCTTCTCAGCGGCGATTGAGAAACTTTGCTCGAGGCTCTCTGTGGGGCGCAGCCTTCATGTGGTGATGTGAATGTGATTGAACAGTCGGAGGGGTCGGGGCTCTGAGACAAAACAAACAGAACTGGCTGTACGCAGAATTATTTTTATTTCTCTTTACCGTGAAGTCTGCTCTTTACTGGGAAGTGTCACTTTCAGGGGGGAGAAAATGTTTTAAGTTGACAGGTAATAGAGGTCATGTTACTGTGAAGTGTTGCCTTAAAAGTCGTCCAAAAACAGGCCGAAGAAACTGGAAAGGAGAGATAGATACTTTGGACAGCAGGGACCTCGTTACAGAAACTACACTAGTCTGAAATCAGATTTTATCTCAGTTTAGGATGATATTTAGGGAACATTTGGGGGTGGGGGACCTTTCTTATCTTAGGACAGGACTTAAACTATTACACTACAGTCGTAACTGAAGAATTTCCTAAATTAGGATTGCAAAAACTCTGTCCCAAAATAAAAGCCACTCACTGTTGTTAGGTCTGTAAGGCAACGACCACAAAGATGAGGAACAACGTGACGACTGAAATGCTACTCAAACCTTAACTGCTGGAGAAGCTAAGACCAATGTAAGCCTGTTAAACACTGATGTTAGCCCATTGAAGAAGCTAACATTGATGTTAGCCTATTAGACAACCTAACATTGATGCTAGCCTGTTAGCTTTGAATGTCCCTGACCATGAATTACTGTGTATCCATCTCAAAAGCTCAAAGCCTAAATTAAACTCCCGCCTTTTCTTGCCCATTATAGCAAGCTAGCTAGCCTGTGACACAGACACGGTCATGACAGGACGATTGCGGACTGAAGAACCAAGCTTACAGTTTTATTTTTCCAATCTTTGGAACTGAAGATAGTTGTGAGGCATATTTGGTTGGTTTTTCTGCCCTAACACAATCAATGCCTTCTTTACAAGTGATGTCTCTTGACTGAACCTGACCTCTAACTTAAGATATCCAGCAAAGCATCACATTACATTTCCATCTTGTCTCCCGGGGTGAAGCCAAAGCGTGATACAAGTCTGGAGACAACATGCACCAGATTTTTTCCATTTGAAGTATTATTACCAGCAGTGTACACCCAGTCTTAAACTACAGCAGAAGGGTTCAACCTTGTTTATTTACAGACAAAAATCCCTGCAGACATCGGCTAACTTTAAAACGTAGAAAACAAACATGGCCTAATGAAAACCAAGCATCATTCTCTGGTCTTGCATGTCATTTAATTCATAGAAAACATTCAAAATCCAGCAAAAACAAACTTAAGTGAGAGCAGAAAATGCACAGGAGTACATCGTCCTCTTGCAGTAAAGCTCAGCTGGGTACTTTTAGTTGTTTTGGTACCAAACGTTCAATTACAGGACTTGAAATATCACATATCTCTCAACTGTACTGAATTTTTCCTATGTGGGAAAAGCCGGAGGGTGAAGTTATCCAAGAGCGATGTGAACGAGAGAAAGAACACAACAGCACAGGTGTTATAAAAGTGATTGTGGCACAACCAGTTAAAACCAGAAACGTTCCCACTCCTCCTCTTTGATCGAGTTCTTCCCTCGTGGTAAAAGTTATAAACTATTAAAAAACCCTCCAGTGAACACCTACCATTTCACACACATGTCCTCGTAAACACACTCCAGCTGAGAGAAGCACGCAGACGTGCACGGACACATATTACATCCTCTCTGGCCTGTGACTTTCTTCAGGAATCTGCAGCTCTGCGTGGAGGCACAAGGCGAGCAAACGTGACACCCGACTGCTTGGCTCCGCGCCCCCACCCCCACCCCCAGCAAAACCCCCACCACTGCGGCCTAAAACTGAATCCGTCAGCGCCGGGTGATGCTTGAAGATGCACTTTCAGAGATGACAGCAAAGCCTGACAACATTGCCCCCTTCAGTGTTATCTCAAAATATTATGGTGTCTGACATGTGATGCATGCATACATAATTAAGTCAGACCAGTAACGTGCAAAGCAAAGACTCTAGAACAACTCTAGGGCTGCAAATATCTCCTGATACTTTCCTAAATTAACAAATTAACTGCTTGCTCTACAAAATGTCTGCAAAAACAACTTCCTGGAGTCCAAGATGACATTTTCAACTTGATTTTTTTCCTTGCTTATCCCAAAGAAAAGCAACAAATCCTCACAACTGAGGGACTGATAATCCAAGCAGAGGTGAAAAGTGTGTGCAGGAATTTACTGTTTTTCACTGGAACTACTTTGGATCTGATGCCAGGTAATAAACTATTAATAATTGTACCTTCTGACATCTGACAGTAAAATTAAACTTCACGCAAAATGTGTAGCAAAACATCTTTCAGACAGGCTGATATAAAGTTGTCCATAGGAGGAGTGAATCAGTCCTTCTCTAAAAATAAGCGCACCTACTGTGTAAATAACCCTGCCAAAGATTAGATTATATCAATAATTGTACAGCTTTACTGCAGCCATAAAACCACACTTCTTATTATTCACTACACACCCATTTCTGACAGTGTTTTCACAGAGAGAGGACCCAAAACCATTCATTTTTTTGTGATTCATACATTGCGTGCGGCAGGAAGGACATCTCCACTTAGCTGCGAGGCAACATTTTAGGTCAGCGCGTCTCAAAGCACGTCAAGGTTATATAAACAACTGCTGCCTGGGCCGGGAGGATTCATGAGCCAAGAGTGCCACCTTGTGGGGTGACAGCAGCACGACAGCGACAGAGGAGAATGACCGTTAACATCGACGTCTCTCCTGTCACTTCCATTAACAGACGAGTGAGTTAACTGCCTTCAGGTGTGATTTATTGCTCCTGACGTGCAGAAGAAATCACAAGCACCAATAAACTCTGCTCTGCACAAACAGGCAAAATCTGGAAACATGACGTACTCAAAGACAGTACATTAGAGGCAGAGAGTTCACGTTTGAGCACATCTGTGCTTGCCTATGATATAATAACTGCGTGGCGTTTACAGTGATGTATATCATGCTGCTGTCAGATAAAATAACTCCAGCAGACGTGCCTGCAGAGGCGTCAGATTGGAACTGAAGAAGCCTCTTGGATGAGATGTGAAACGTCTTCAAGAAACTGAAACAAGTCCAGTTGCCTACGATACAGCACTTAGAGTTAATGATTATTATGTTTAAATTCTTACTACTCCTTAAAATCCATGAAATAAACAGTCCACTTCCACTTGTCCACTTGTTTCTGCTGAATATTTAGCAATGTCACAAATCATGCTTGTCTGCCTGCCTCTCAAAATCAGATATTTAATAAGCACAGACAAGGGTTTTGAAGGCTTGTTTGGTCAAAACAAAAATAAAAATCTGTAAAGACTGAAGCAGAAGTGGGTGCAACGAGGTTTTAACGGTACTGAAAGAGTTTTCCTTTAGGGAGGGACCTGGATAAACAAAGTTGGGCTGGAACAGATAAACAGGTAAGTGAAGCACGAGGTCGTAAAAGTACAGTTGGAGTCAGCATTGAAGAGGACATTATTTGGCTTTTGGACTTGTAGGCTATTAAATCTGCTCCTGAGGAAATTGTTAACTAATTATTATTTAGGAGATAAAGACAACATCGTTTTGTGTTCTGAAATTATTTCTGAGACCTGACATAAATATGGAGCTATTATCTATTATGATCTTAGTACTTTACTATATTTTCTGCACCACCTATCTTAGCGAGATGCTACACTGTCTCGTTGTTTTGCACGATGACAGTTGTATCTCGTACCTGTCAACCTGCAAAACTGATTTATGAGTCATTAACGCTTATGTAAACCAGCTATGGGACCCAACATTCTTAACTTTGGGTGTGCTCACGAGACCAGTGGTTTAACAAATACAGTATGTTTGTTGTTGTAAGGTGTGACTCACTACTTAGTTTTGTAAATATGACTCACTATACTACCTGTATATGGTAGAGACATTTTTAAACAACCTTACATCAACTCTATTTTTCACAGTAGCTCCAAGCGTGTGCCCATATTCGGTCGTAGCTCTCGGGAATTCATCAGACCTCGTAAAAAGCTCAGTTCCTGGTTTGCGAGCCAATAAAGAAGCAGGTGTGTAAATGTTAATGAAAACATAAATCATGCGTCAGAGCCGGTATAACTACAATGCTTGGCAGGCGGCTTATTATCACTAAACATAGATTAAGATGAACAGACTGAAGCGCCTCATAAACACAGTCACATAATGACGTTAAACACACGGCCAGCAGGAGTTGAAAGGAGCCGAATCTTTGAATGAATCCCAAATACCTCAAAAAAGTACTGAACCAACTTACAATCAGAAAATACCTTGGATCATTGTCCTTATATCAATATAGTTAGTTTGTATTAGAACAGCGCTCTTTTAACAACCTAATGTGCTTTGCCCAGCTCAACAAAAGGTCTCTTTTACATCCACCTTTGGCACACCTGCTGACTGCTGCAGAGGCTGTCTTTACTGACTAATGATTATGACTTCACCCTGTATTCACGTGCTCAACCTGTGACTGCTTGCTTATGTTCAAACTGACTGTTTACATCATTAAAAGTGTACTAAAATACTGAAAAAAACAGGAAATATAAAAAGAAGGCTGCTAATTACAAAATGACATTAAAGTTTAATGGCCAAATAAAACTTTTATGGCTCCAAAGGATGAGATCATACAGAGAAATTGCCCTATAAACGCACTTTGACACTGGATTTATCTTTTTATCTTTTACATTTATTTGGGTGCGAAATACGTGTTAACACTTTGTGATGTTTTGCAGCATGATTCACATGTATTTACAGAATCGATGCCGAGGCGAAGGAGTTGTTTTTTTAGAGTCTTGCAGTATAATGTGTCGACTGAAGAATGGAAAATTATTACTAAATTATGCCTTCAACATACTCATCATGCACACCCAAATATTCGTAAGGTATAATTTTGGTTTTGGCTCGTTAACGAAGCATGCAGTACTGGAAGAAAGACACGCTCCATGCTCTATTTCATCGGCAAAACAACTTGCAGAGTCACATGTTTTTGCATAAAAACAGTGGCGAGCAATGCCACGTTCGCTCTCTGCAAACTTATGTTTCTCTTGGTGGTGGAAAAGGGAGAAAGGGTGTCCATGAGGTGTAAAGTATACTTGAAGTGTACTGCACTGTGAGCCGGTGCTGGCAGCTATCCAAAAGCCAAACCTGCAGACCTGCAGGCTGAAATTCCACCCGAGGAGGCACGAGGAACCGATGAAAGCCCTGATTAATATCACCGACTGTGCTGTTACAGCTCCTCTCACACACACCAAACTCACTCTGACAGACAGCGAGCAGACAGGTGAATAGAAACGAGCAGAATCCTGTAAAACACGGACACACCCTCACGTCCCTGTTTTGAAACTTGACAGCAGTCAGTCATGCACAGAATCGAGCTAGGTCAGGTGATTTCAAAGTCATGACAGCTGCAACCAGAGGCGTCTGCAGCCCACTTGACTCTGACAACAGGTGGTCACTACTGACACTAATGAAAACAGCTGATTCAAGCTCGAGGTACATCAATTAAGCATTTTGATTATTTTTCAAGCCAATATGTCAAACATTTGTTGGTTCCAGCTTCTTAAATGTGAAGATTTGCAGCTTTTTGTTGTCATTTTTTATAGTAAATGAAGAGTCTTTGGGTTTGGACTGTTCGGTCGGACAACAGAAGCAATTTGAAAGCAATTAGAACGAGCGATTAATCAGGAAAATCCACGAAAATAATCCTGTTAGTCCAAAGACTCTTCGTTTACTGTCATAAATGAGAAAGAAAAGCAGTAAATCCTTACATTTAAGAAGCTGGAATCAGGCAATGTTTAACATTTTTTGCTTACAAAGTGACTAAAATGATTAACTGGTTATCAATATAGTTGTGCTCGGTTAAATCTGCATCATGAGATCTTAACTATGGCTACTGTCTGTGTTTACTGTGCTCATTTCACTCTGCTTATGCTCACTCTCAACTGTAAATAAGGGTGTAAATGCCTGACCCTGAGGGAGAAAACCTACATATAGACTTCACCAGGGTGCAGGTCTGGATACCATTAGCGAGGTGGTGAGACAGCGTGTATGCAGTGAAAAGACAGGGAGATATTATGAGTGGAAAGAGAAAAAGAAGAAGAAGAGGGGAGGGGAGAGCAGTCTGCACAGCTGACATGATGCACTGAGAGAGAAAGAAAGAGAGGGAAGATAAACAGAGACAGTAAAAGAGAACCAGACTACAGTATGACATGACCACGACTATCACAAAGCACACACCCAGGACAGTGGCCGATTCACGACAAGAAAACAGACAGAGAGACGGAAACACACTTGCACAGAAGGCAAGCACATACAGTCATGATGGGGTGCCTGACAAAAGCCTCCACACAGTAAACAGTCCGGCTCTGTCTGCAGCTGAATATGACTAAGACTATGTCAACATTGAAGCAGCAGTTATAGCACCCTGCGTCGCTCCATTCCTTGAGTTCAGACACAATCTGGACAGCTGAGAATACACAAACGGTCAGCTTCGGCTCACCCGCTGGGCTGATAATTGAGTTAGAGGTGCGTTTGCTGGTTCGCACAGCAACTGTTTGAGAAACTTTTCAGACTTTCAGGAGCTCATTTAAAGTCACAATATTCGAGATTATGACTCAATTATGGGTGCTTGGGTGAGGCCGACGACACTTGAACTTCCTCCGTACCCTGCAGGCGTGTATGTTGTGCACACAACATGAATCTCCTGCTAAACCAGAACACAGTGTTAACAATGGACTGCTGCCACAACTACGATTTATGTCACACAACTCCCTCCCCCCTCAAGGCCCTCGATACAGTCTCCACAGCACAGACTCGGAAAGACTCACATCTTCAAACTTAAAACCGCCTGCAGCTCAAATAAACACTTTTGAGGGCCAAAACTAGCAGAACACACAAGACTGATTAATTGCACAGTCCCCTTAGGGTGGTACTAATCAACAGTGTCTAATAAAAGACTAATCCCAAGAGGGAAAGGGGAGATGCAAATACTGAACAAGAACGAAAAGACAGCATGGAGCGGTACACCAGAGAGAACCGTCCTGACACAAAGAGTCATGGGCTAATGGAGGTGGATGTTTGACAGTGCGGGGGTCAACAAGGGCAGAGCATGTGCTGAGTCACCAGCACCCACTGTGACTCAGCAGCACCACTGCTTCTATTCCAGCCGATGATATTTTTACAATAGAAATGTCCAGAGAGCTGCTGCCTTGCGAAGGCTGACAGAGCGACCTCAGGGGACAGGAGGATCAAGAGAATATTACATCAGCCTTGAATGAAAGAGTTCATCTGCTGTTACAGAAAAACCAGTGGCAGGATGTGACGTGACAAGGGAAGCATGTTTTGCACTTTTTGCATTTAAAATCAAGTATTTGTAATGGAAATCTTATCAGCCTGAGCTGCAGCCTGAATGCACCAGGAATAATAACTTCCACCTCTTGTTTACTTCAACAAAAACAGCCTTAATATCAGAATTAATAGTTTGGCAGAACATGCCATCCATCCTCACCTGTCCTCCTCTCCTTCAGCATGCTGAGTCCTGAGGCCTGCAGCAGCCACGACCATGAAAGCACTGGCCTCAGCTGACATCCCCATGTGAGCCAGCGTTCCAGCAGCGCCGCCGACCTCTGTGGCCCCCTCTCCACCTGCTGTCCCCCCCAGCCTGGGCAGACCCAGCAGGCCTTGGTGGTGCTGGAGCAGAAGCTTCTGGGCGTCCTCCAGCTGGGAGGGTTTTATGGAGCTACCTCCCCCGGGAACCTGGCTGAAGGTCGCGCCCGGGGTGAGGAGGGGTTGGAGGACTGCCTGGAGAGGCATGTAGGGGGTGTGTGTTGCAGGGACTGTAGCAGTGGAGGGAGCCTGGAGGGTTTGAGGCTGTCCTGCAAACGCTGCCTGGGCAGGTGGAGCTCCCTGACCTTGAAGGGGCAGCTGCTGAGTTATGTTGACCGGTTGCTGTGCTGTGAGCCCTGGTACTGGACTTAGAGAGATTCCTGTTGTTACATGCGGCATCGGAGGCTGGACTTGGGTCTGGAAGGGAGCAGTGGGCTGGATGAAGTCTGGCTGTCGGACACTTCCAGGAGCCATGACCCCTGAGTGGAGCTGAGGTGCAGGGTAACCTCCCTGGGGATCCACAACATAGGGCAACTGCTGGGGTATTCCAGATGGAGGCTGAGTTACACCAGCTTGTGGTGTTGCTGTAGGTAGAGTAAGAGGAGCTACTGGTTTCTGCATGTGAACCTCCTGTGGTGACACATACGTCAGAGGAGTGGTTTGAGCCAGTCCCTGCGGTGGGCTCTGCATGGCTTGTGGACTTGTGAAGTCCTGGCTCGGCTGCTGATAGGGCTGCAGCGTGTGAGGTGGCTGCACAGCAGGTACCCCCTGACTTATCCCCTCAGTCTCTGCAGCCACCTCTGCAACTTTTGATGCCTCGGATGTAGTTGGAGGAGGAACCTCCTTTTCATAATACTCTGTACAAGTCCATCTTCCTTTGCGAAATGGCTCAGAGTTAGTGTCTAATTTGACCACCCTAAAACGAGAGCCTGTCGCTGTCTGAGTTTGGGTGTGCTGGCTTTGAGTGTTGGGAGCAGCAGCAGCAGTCGGGCCTGTTCCTCCTCCAGCAGAAGCTACCTGCCCGCTCACGCTAGTGTTGTCAAAACCTGTAGGCCCAGAAGGGGGAACGGTGACAGCAGCCACATTAGAAATGTTTACACCGCCTTGTAGATGCGGTTCAGGGGCTACTGGTTGGTTTGTCCCCCCTGCAGTTTTAGTGTTATCCAACATTGGTGGCCTCTGGGGCTGGCTAGGCCCGGGTTTGGAGACCATAGCTGGGCTGGAAGTAGCCACAGGAAGACCTGACAATGAGGCTTCACCTCCTCCCAGGCTATCAGAGTGATGATGGTGGGTCTGGCTGTGTTGCTGAGGATAATAATGGTGAGGCATGGTCCCGTTAACCATAGAGGTGTGCTGCTGAGACCCCTGGGGGATGGAATGAGGGTGAAGAGGCTCGTTGGGTGACACGAGTCCAGGTGTGTCAACCCCATGGAGGCTGTTCAACGTCTCATCAGAGGAGCTTCTCTCCGGCACACCTGTATCCGTGGCTCTGGACACCGACACATCCAGCATATCAGAGGAGGAGAGGTCTTCTGTGTGGGACTCATCCATGTCATCATAGCTCTCAGTGTCATCTGCTAAACTGTTGTTGCCGCTCACGTTAATCTGAGCTGAGGTGACACTTGTTATCTGGAAGCCACTCTTCTTCTTCACCTGAGCGCCAGCCGCTTGGGACTGGGCCTGGTGGTGGAGTCCGGGAGAGGAGGATCCAGCCTGGGTTGGATTGTCGTCCCCCATGTTGACGCCACTGCTCCCGGCTGCGGAGGACGCAGACGCCCCGCTGCTGCCCCTCCTGAAGTGGTAGGACGTTTTCCTGCTCCCGGTCCCAGGCGGGTCTCCAGAAAAGTCCTGGTGGTGCATCTTTACCGCGAGGGAGTTAGTAAAGGCCAAGAAGTGGCTGCTACCTTCTAGCTAACACAGATGCTAGCTAGCTAGCTGGGTCAGCTGCAGTACCGCGATACTAACGAGCCATAAGTGAGAAGTCAGATGATTTATGTCCTTTAAAAAATCAAGTTCAACGATCCAGGTTGTGGTTGAGCTGAAACGGTAGCTTATAAAACGGCGTCCCTCTTCTCAACACACGTATTAATCCAACGTCAGGAAGATGAAAACACTAAATTCAGCGGAGAAATTAAAATAAACAAAGAATGCGAAATTAAGCTAGCCGTTCAGTTAGCCTAAAGCTGTGCTGGGTCGCCAGGAGCGATTAGCCACACTCTGCTACAACTTGGTGTACATTTTCACTACGTATTACGTTTCCTTTTGCTGATATTAGCAAGCACACATATTAAAGTCTAACCCCGAACAGCTAATGTCCACTCAGGTTGTCTCCAAAGTGAATGCGGGAGCTTCTTAGCTGGCCGGTGTATGTCGCAGGAAACCGACCGTGGCATCCATTCCTTTCCCCGGACGTCGACTGTCCTTTTTTCCGCCCCCCCTCCGAGACAAAAATCACCCTGGCGAAGAATAAACTCCGTCTCTCGTCAGTAGACACAAGTGTCTTAATAATGTCCGTCTTTGCAGTGGTAAAAAGTGCACGTTAAGTCCATCTCGGTGTGTCTCAGCGAGTCCGTCTTTGCTGTATCATTGCCGGGTGAGCAGCAGCAGCTAACGGGCTGTCAGTCTCAGCGGAGGGAGGAGGAATGCAAACAGTGCGACTGCGCATGCGCGACTCTGCCCATAGCTTCAAGAGTGGCGTAACGTTCAGGCTCGACTAATAAGTCGGAATGTACCAAATCAAGCTCGTATGGCTGATTTTTTTTTACTTATATAGATCGATTTATCTGGTATTAATACATTTTCTCAGCTGAGCACATTATCATGACGGGTGTGATACTAAAAAGCTGAGCGTTTATCAAAGTATTTATCGCTTGACACAAATTTCCATAGTGATAAAGTCCATCTTACGATATTCACTAAGTACCTGAAGGCAGCATTAGACTCTTGTGTTTATTTTTTTTTTTGGGCCCCACTGTTTGGAAAGTGCTACTGTAAGCAAACTGTATAAACTAAACAGTATCGATTAATGCCTTGGCTTAGATATATATTTAGCCATATACACATTAATTATAAACTCAGAAATATTTATTTTATCCAGAACTGAATAAACAAGCTGTTCTCAGAGGAAAATAAGGTCTCCAGAACACTGTTTGAAGCTAGAAAGGTGGCAGGGTCCGCCAAATATAAACAAAGTAAAACATCGTGAAACTGTATTGTCCTTTAATGTAAGTCTGTTTATTCAGTTTCTTCAGTAATGAAAACGAAGAGAGTTTGTTTATTTAATTTGTTAAGGCATAAAAAAATCAGTCAAACCATCTTCTGATTAAAATTTCTTCCCGAAAACTAGTAGTGCAACTTTAAGAAAGATTCCCTCAGAGCAAAAAAAAAAGTTTCAGCCTCCATTGTCTGCATTCAAATAAACTTTTGACAGGTGGTATGAAGAGCCAATTATTGCTGACATTTAATGCAAAACGAGTCCAGACAAAGATAACGTTAAACATTCTCCTCATATAGGAACAGCTTGTTCTGCCTGTTGGCTATAATTCAGCCAGAGGCTACAGGCTCTATAAAAGTGACTATGCAAATCCCTCTATACAGATCTGACACATCAACAACCGATCAGATTTTAATCTACATATCTGTTTTCGTCCCTGGCTTCTGGCAACAGATTCTCATGTTAAACATATAACAGCAGTTATGAAAATGACAGAGTTGAGACACGCCTATCAGAGCGCTTCCAGCATGTCAGCATCATGGCTATTCATAAACACATTACATGCACCTGTAGGGGAGGGCGGGCTATGGGAAAGTTCCACTCTGAAGTACGATTCCAAAGGTTGCGTAATGTTGAAACCGCAGAGTCAACAGAGAGAGGGGAGCCATGCTTTCTGTAAACGTTCAACCTCAACGTCAAGATTGTTCCTGGACAGCCTTGGCTTCTACCGATAAAGAGTGTAGACAGTGTTTACCTAAAATAAACTTCCACTTAAAATTCATTCAAATGGTCGAAAAACAAATAATCACAGGACAATTTCCTCTTGATCAATGATGATTTAATTATACATGGAAGCAATAACCTAAATAAAATTGCAGCAAAAATAAGACACAAATCAGAGCAAAAGGTGTCTAAGCGGCAAGCACACAATTTTTATATATGATGAAATGTCAGCATAAATCATCCAGGCTTCCAAAGATTTTAGAGATTCTCTGCATTTATGTGAGAAAATCTGTTTTATCACTGTTCATACAAACACGCCTATGAGAAGATTATTTGGAAAAAAGTGATCTGAAAACTGATTTTTGTCTCGACTGTGTCAGAGGTATTGCTGGAAGTTTGATGTCATTTGTGAGGCCCAATTTTAGGTGGGTTGGTTGTAATACATTATATGGGGAGGTGTCCCAGTTACTTTGTCTCTACAGGAATATAAGACAGATCCCACAAAACAAAAAAAACAAATATATATATATATATATATATATATATATAAACACCACAAGGTACAATGATCTCATTATAAACTCTGTAGTGATTCTGTTAAACAATAAACCTTCATTTTCAGAAACGTTTTTACAGCAGAGGATTGAAAAGTTATTTTTGTATTTGTCAGTTTGACACTTTGTTTACCTCTTGTTTGCTGTTTTAGACGATAAAGATGCTGAAGCTTGAGACAAAAATGTATACTGTAGATTTAAAGAGAATTTTTTTTTTCTTTTTTTTTTTGGCCACCTGGGGGCAGTGGAAACATTTTGACATACTTTACCATCACCTTTTAAATTGATTTGGCAAACTTGTGAGCACAAAGCTGTTATTAACACAGCTGCCAGTTACACAGTAATACGATCATTTATTTAGAGTCGTGTTTTTTGTTCACCCTATGGTATTTAGCATCTTGTAGCTCTGTTTGTTGGTCTCTACCAATTTCTGAGAGAAATATCTGAATCTTTAGCTGCTCCATGACGTTCACCAGCTAGTCCTTTGTGCCTTGAAGGTGAACCAAAACAGTAACGTTTTGAGCTGGACAGCTGAACAATTAACTCAAACTCAATTTACAGCCCCTTCAAGCTGAGGGGAGCTTCATTTGTACAATGTATAGCAGGTATAGGCCTAGTGTAGCATTATTTTTCAGATGTCACTTAGGATTTGTGGCCACTGCAATACTGGTTTCTCACACATTTATTGAAGCTTTATATATGTGGATGGCTGTAAAGCGGGAGAAAATTCTTTAAATGTTTGCCCTTCACAGAAAATAGTGCAGATATTTCCCCCTGGATGAAATGTATTACTGTACACACTGATTGGTTCATGTCTCACTTCTGAAACTATTTACATCTTCTCTGAGCAGTGCCGACCACATTAACATCAGCAGAAGGCTTATTATGGAAACAGAGATATGACATTTAAGACCCACATTAACAATTCGATTTGTCAAAGAGGAGAAACACTGTCTGACAAACTTCCCAATTCGCCCACCTGAAATCTATTTTGAGTATTAAACTCTAACCACCTTTAGGGTTAAAAGGTGGTTATGAAGAGTTTGTTAAAGTTAAGTAAAGTCAAGTTCATATTTTCTTCTTAATGTTGTGCCATTTTGGCCCTCAGGCCTTCTCCATGATATCATGGAGAAGACTGTTTCTGTATGTTATGAGGGTCGATATAAGTGAAAACGCAGGAGACCACTGTGACAGTAAAATATTACATATTCCGAGAACCACATAGAAAACATTTGTAAGCATAAATTAAGCAAACTACTAGAAATATATATTTATAACATTTATTTATAGTAAATTAACTATTGAAAAGAAAATGAATGTGTGTGTTTGTCCATTTGAAAAAGGGTTCATGTTCACCCTGTCTCTTCTTCCTCTTGTCACTGTACTTCTAGCACTGAGGGCTGCTCACTTGGTCCTGATGCCTTCTACGCAGCCTATAATTTGGCACACAGTGGGCTGAATCTCACCATGTCAATTTGTAACAATTCATAGGCGATGGTCTTTATGGGCATCTGGTAAAGAACACAAAACAAACATCAATATCCTGATTAGATTTCTTTACAAGCCTCCACTATAAACAGGACAAAATTAGATGAAATTTCGATTGTTTTGGTTAAAAAGACCGAAAGCTCCGGATACCACACCTTCTCTCTTCCTCAGTGCTAGTGGAGTCAGAAGATCCAGTGTGGAATCTCTTCTTGTCTTAGGGGTCGGTCACAGCCTCCGAATGCTACCACATCTCCTTTGCTGCGTAATATCAAGGTTGAGTGCATAATTCCAGTCTGCGGTAGTTCCAGTCTGCATTAGGGGTGTTGTGGTGATGGTCTACATTCTCTTCCGTAAGTCTGAAGAGTGGACGTTCATTGCCTTGAGACAGTAGAAGAGAGGGACAAAATAGATTGGTATTACCCGTCAAACAACCCACCAGATTAAGTGTGACCACAACCATACTTTTGCGATTACTGGCTGTCACGCTTCTCATGGTAGGTTTAAAGGTCATGTGAGCATTTGTGGTTCAGTGGTAGAATTCTCGCCTGCCACGCGGGGTCAATTCCCGGTCAATGCATTAACCTTTAGCCTTGATGTTGCCTGTGAGACGATGTTACGTGGTAAGGACAATCGTTGTTAAGAAAAAGCCGCAGACACAATTCTATCACTGTGTTAAGGGCAGTATGGCACCAATAAAGCATCTTCTATCTGTGTCTTTCGCAAGCATGAAAATGCATTTTTGAGCAAACCACTACCAGGGGTTACATTTCGGTCGAACTTTGTGGGCAAGGGGTGGAGGGAAACCCGTCAAACAACCCACCAGATAAAGTGTGTCCACAACCATACTTTTCCTCATACTGGCTGTCGCGGTTCATGAAAATGCACTTTTGAGCAAACCACTGAACCACTTTCAGCTGAACTTTGTGGACAAGGGGTGGAAGAAAACCATACAACACAACCATAATTTCAGATATTACTGGCTATTGCAGCTCTCATGGTAGGATTCAAGGTCATGTGAGCATTGGTGGTTCAGTGGTAGAATTCTCGCCTGCCACGCGGGAGGCCCGGGTTCGATTCCCGGCCAATGCAACACACTTTTTCCTTTGTTCACTGTAAGGCACTCACTATGCTGCAACAACTGAGGGTGTACATGCTGACACCATACTTTTGCAATTACTGGCTGTCACGCTTCTCATGAAAATGAATTTTTGAGCAAACCACTACCAGGCTTTACTGTTCAGGTTAAAGAGCGGTTGCATTCTCAGTACCAACTTGCACCTTATGTAGATAATGCTTATATTCCTTATTCTATTTATAACCTTTTTAGATTTTTATATATATTTTTTTATTTTATTTTTTTAAATTTAAACTAGCTTACTGTTCTGTGTTGTGCTGTATATCTGTTAAATGTTGTGTTGTGTACAAATGCTCCACGTGCCTTACGTTGAATTGCCCCCCGGGGGCATTGAATTGAATTTTTCTCGGTCACTTTGCATACATTTTGGGCTTTGTTGGCACAGCAGGCAGCGCGTCAGTCTCATAATCTGAAGGTCGTGAGTTCAATCCTCACACGGAGCATGCATTTTTGTCAGGAATTGGGATCGTGTACATTCCCATACAGAACTGTGTTGGCACAGTGCTTTCAGAGAGGGGACACAGTCCAATATAGGTTAAATCAACAGGGGCGAATATTAGCTTCCCTTCACTTCAGATGTATGTGAGCCAAGGGGTAAATACAATATTTGCAATAAAGCATCTTCTGTGTCTTTCGCATGCATGAAAATGCACTTTTGAGCAAACCACTACCAGGGGTTACTGGTCCACATTTCGGCCGAACATTGTGGACAAGGGGTGGAAGGAAACCATACAACACAACCATAGTTTCAGATATTATTGGCCATGGC
Organism: Pagrus major; assembly: GCF_040436345.1. Lineage (NCBI taxonomy): Eukaryota > Metazoa > Chordata > Actinopteri > Spariformes > Sparidae > Pagrus > Pagrus major. The sequence continues at coordinate 20,855,644 of NC_133238.1, forward strand.
GTTTCTCGTGGTAGGATTCAAAGTCATGTGAGCATTGGTGGTTCAGTGGTAGAATTCTCGCCTGCCACGCGGGAGGCCCGGGTTCGATTCCCGGCCAATGCAACACACTTTTTCCTTTGTTCACTGTAAGGCACTCACTATGCTGCAACAACAGAGGGTGTACATGCTGAAACCATGCTTTTGCAATTGCTGGCTGTCGCGCTTCTCATGAAAATGCATTTTTTAGCAAACCACTACCAGGCTTTACTGTTCAGGTTAAAAAGCGTTTGCATTGTGCTCGGTCACTGTGGGTGCATTTTGGGCTTCGTTGGCGCAGCAGGCAGCGCGTCAGTCTCATAATCTGAAGGTCGTGAGTTCAATCCTCACACGGAGCATGCATTTTTATCAGGAATTGGGATCATGTACATTCCAATACAGAACTGTGTTGGCACAGTGCTTTCAGAGAAGGGGACACAGTTCAATATAGGTTAAATCAACAGGGGCGAATATTAGCTTCCCTTCACTTCAACTCTATGTGAGCCAAGGGGCAAATACAATATTTGCATTCGGTGACAAAGCAAATTTGCATCTTGGCTTTGTTTGGACTTCAACATTAGTGGACTATGACCGGCAAGCAGAATGAATTTTGGACAGGGACAGCAGTAAAGGGCCTTTGTGGGGAAGGGGACGAGGGAAACCCGTCAAACAATCCACCAGCATAAGTGCACAACCACAGTTTGGATATTACTGGCTGTCGCGATTCTGATGGTAGGTGTAAAGGTCATGTGAGCCTTGGTTGGGAAAGCCGCAAACACAATTCAATCACTGTGTTAAGAGCAGTAAGGCACCAGTAAAGCATCTTCTATCTGTGTGTTTCGCAAGCATTAAAATGCATTTTTCGAGCAAACCACTACCAGGCTTTACTGTTCAGGTTTAAGAGCATTTGCATTTTTCTCGGTCACGTTAGCAGTGTTTTGGGCTTCGTTGGCGCAGCAGGCAGCGCGTCAGTCTCATAATCTGAAGGTCGTGAGTTCAATCCTCACACGGAGCATGCATTTTTGTCAGGAATTGGGATCATGTACATTCCAATACAGAACTGTGTTGGCACAGTGCTTTCAGAGAAGGGGACACAGTTCAATATAGGTTAAATCAACAGGGGCGAATATTAGCTTCCCTTCACTTCAACTCTATGTGAGCCAAGGGGCAAATACAATATTTGCATTCGGTGGCAAAGCAAATTTGCATCTTGGCTTTGTTTGGACTTCAACATTAGTGGACTTTGACCGGCAAGCAGAATGAATTTTGGACAGGGACAGCAGTAAAGAGCCTTTGTGGGGAAGTGGACGAGGGAAACCCGTCAAACAATCCACCAGCATAAGTGCACAACCACAGTTTGGATATTACTGGTTGTCGCGATTCTGATGGTAGGTGTAAAGGTCATGTGAGCCTTGGTTGGGGCAATGTCTGCGTAGGGAAAGCCGCAAACACAATTCAATCACTGTGTTAAGAGCAGTAAGGCACCAGTAAAGCATCTTCTATCTGTGTGTTTCGCATGCATGAAAATGCACTTTTGAGCAAACCACTACCAGGCTTTACTGTTCAGGTTAAATAGCTTTGCATTTTTCTCGGTCATGTTAGCAGTATTTTGGGCTTCGTTGGCGCAGCAGGCAGCGCGTCAGTCTCATAATCTGAAGGTCGTGAGTTCGATCCTCACACGGAGCATGTGTTTTGTCAGGAATTGGGATCGTGTACATTCCCATACAGAACTGTGTTGGCACAGTACTTTCAGAGAGGGGACCCAGTTCAACATGAACAAAATCAACAGTGGCGAATATTAGCTTCTCTTCACTTCAACTCTATTTGAGCCAAGGGGCAAATACAATATTTGCAATAAAGAATCTTCTATCTGTGTCTTTCACATGCATGAAAATGCACTTTTGAGCAAACCACTACCAGGGGTTGCTGTTCCACATTTCAGTTGAACTTTGTGGGCAAGGGGTGGAGGGAAACCTGTCAAACAAGCCACCACATTAAGTGTGTCCACAACCACACTTTCGACCGTACTTTGTGGGCAAGGGGTGGAGGGAAATCATACAACACAACCATAGTTTCGGATATAACTGGCTATCGCGGTTCTCATGGTAGATTTTAAAGTCATGTGAGCATTGGTGGTTCAGTGGTAGAATTCTCGCCTGCCACGCGGGAGGCCCGGGTTCGATTCCCGGCCAATGCAACAACCTTTAGCCTCGGCGTTCCCCGTGAGACAAGGTTACGTGGTAAGGATATCTCAGTGAAGAAAACGCTACGGACACAATTCAATCACTACGTTAAGAGCAGTAAGGCACCAGTAAAGCATCTACTGTGTGTTTTGTGAACATGAAAATGCATTTTTGAGCAAACCACTACCAGGGGTTATTGTTCAGGTTAGAGAGCGTTTGCATTTTTCTCAGTCACTTTGGCAGCATTTTGGGCTTCGTTGGCGCAGCAGGCAGCGCGTCAGTCTCATAATCTGAAGGTCGTGAGTTCGATCCTCACACGGAGCATGCGTTTTGTCAGGAATTGGGATCATGTACATTCCGATACAGAACTGTGTTGGCACAGTGCTTTCAGAGAGGGGACACAGTCCAACACAAGCAAAATCAACAGTGGCGAACATTAGCTTTCCTTCACTTCAGCTCTATGTGAGCCAAGGGGCAAATACACTATTTGCAATAAAGCATCTTCTGTCGGTGTCTTTCGCATGCATGAAAATGCATTTTTGAGCAAACCACTACCAGGCTTTACTGTTCAGGTTAAATAGCTTTGCATTTTTCTCAGTCACTTTGGCAGCATTTTGGGCTTCGTTGGCGCAGCAGGCAGCGCGTCAGTCTCATAATCTGAAGGTCGTGAGTTCGATCCTCACACGGAGCATGTGTTTTGTCAGGAATTGGGATCGTGTACATTCCCATACAGAACTGTGTTGGCACAGTACTTTCAGAGAGGGGACCCAGTCCAACATGAACAAAATCAACAGTGGTGAATATTAGCTTCCCTTCACTTCAACTCTATGTGAGGGGCAAATACAATATTTGCAATAAAGAATCTTCTATCTGTGTCTTTCACATGCATGAAAATGCACTTTTGAGCAAACCACTACCAGGGGTTGCTGTTCCACATTGCAGTTGAACTTTGTGGGCAAGGGGTGGAGGGAAACCTGTCGAACAAGCCACCACATTAAGTGTGTCCACAACCACACTTTCGACCGTACTTTGTGGGCAAGGGGTGGAGGTAAATCATACAACACAACCATAGTTTCGGATATAACTGGCACGCGGTTCTCATGGTAGATTTTAAAGTCATGTGAGCATTGGTGGTTCAGTGGTAGAATTCTCGCCTGCCACGCGGGAGGCCCGGGTTCGATTCCCGGCCAATGCAACAACCTTTAGCCTCGGCGTTCCCCGTGAGACAAGGTTACGTGGTAATGATAATCTCAGTGAAGAAAACGCTACAGACACAATTCAATCACTACGTTAAGAGCAGTAAAGCATCTTCTGTGTGTTTTGTGAACATGAAAATACATTTTTGAACTAAACCACTCTCTATCAGGTTAGAGAGCGTTTGCATTTTTCTCAGTTACTTTGGCAGCATTTTGGGCTTCGTTGGCGCAGCAGGCAGCGCGTCAGTCTCATAATCTGAAGGTCGTGAGTTTGATCCTCACACGGAGCATGCGTTTTGTCAGGAATTGGGATCGTGTACATTCCCATACAGAACTGTGTTGGCACAGTGCTTTCAGAGAGGGGACACAGTCCAATATAGGTTAAATCAACAGTGGCGAATATTAGCTTCCCTTCACTTCAACTCTATGTGAGCCAAGGGGCAAATACAATATTTGCATTCGGTGGCAAAGCAAATTTGCATCTTGGCTTTGTTTGGACTTCAACATTAGTGGACTTTGACCGGCAAGCAGAATGAATTTTGGACAGGGACAGCAGTAAAGAGCCTTTGTGGGGAAGGGGACGAGGGAAACCCGTCAAACAATCCACCAGCATAAGTGCACAACCACAGTTTGGATAATCCTGGTTGTCGCGATTACTGTTCAGGTTTAAGAGCATTTGCATTTTTCTCGGTCACGTTAGCAGTGTTTTGGGCTTCGTTGGCGCAGCAGGCAGCGCGTCAGTCTCATAATCTGAAGGTCGTGAGTTCGATCCTCACACGGAGCATGCGTTTTGTCAGGAATTGGGATCATGTACATTCCGATACAGAACTGTGTTGGCACAGTGCTTTCAGAGAGGGGACACAGTCCAACACAAGCAAAATCAACAGTGGCGAACATTAGCTTTCCTTCACTTCAGCTCTATGTGAGCCAAGGGGCAAATACACTATTTGCAATAAAGCATCTTCTGTCGGTGTCTTTCGCATGCATGAAAATGCATTTTCGAGCAAACCACTGCCAGGGGTTATTGTTCAGGTTAGAGAGCGTTTGCATTTTTCTCAGTCACTTTGGCAGCATTTTGGGCTTCGTTGGCGCAGCAGGCAGCGCGTCAGTCTCATAATCTGAAGGTCGTGAGTTCGATCCTCACACGGAGCATGCGTTTTGTCAGGAATTGGGATCGTGTACATTCCTATACAGAACTGTGTTGGCACAGTGCTTTCAGAGAGGGGACACAGTCCAATATAGGTTAAATCAACAGTGGCGAATATTAGCTTCCCTTCACTTCAGATGTATGTGAGCCAAGGGGCAAATACAATTTTTGCATTCGATGGCAAAGCAAATTTGCATCTTGGCTTTGTTTGGACTTCAACATTAGTGGACTTTGACCGGCAAGCAGAATGAATTTTGGACAGGGACAGCAGTAAGGGGCCTTTGTGGGGAAGGGGACAAGGGAAACCCATCAAACAATCCACCAGCATAAGTGCACAACCACAGTTTGGATATTACTGGCTGTCGCGATTCTGATGGTAGGTGTAAAGGTCATGTGAGCCTTGGTTGGGGCAATGTCTGTGTAGGGAAAGCCGCAAACACAATTCAGTTGAGAGCAGTAAAACTTAGTTTATGCTTCTGCGTCAGGTCGACGGCGTACCTACGCCGTAGCTACGCCGTAGACGCAGACCCCTACGCCGTAGCCTGACGTGCACCTCCAAAAAATCCTAACTACGCGTCGCGTTGACGCGGACCGCAAGCGCTGTGATTGGTCCGCTCAGAACGTAATTTCCGGCAGTTGCTTTTTCCGGTCGTACAGACCACCTCCACAAACGTCTTCTCTGTCGCCTGCGCTTTAACATTTACAATATAAGCATTTGCTCTTCAATATTGATCCCACTCCAAATACAGCTGCTCCACCTCGGTCGCCATTGTTTACTGTTGTTTACTGTGACCGGAAGAAAAAGCAAGGATTTGGCTATAACCCCTGAAACCACACAACCACACAGCTACACCCCCCTGGCGGCATGGCGGTGAATTGCAGAGCAACGCGGACCCTCGACACAGAACTTCGAATGCTCAACAACGGCGTCACGTCGACGGCGTAGGTACGGGCGTCGATGTGACGCAGAAGCATAAACTTAGCTTAAGGCACCAGTAAAGCATCTTCTATCTTAAAATGCATTTTTCGAGCAAACCACTACCAGGCTTTACTGTTCAGGTTAAATAGCATTTGCATTTTCTCAGTCACATTAGCAGTATTTTGGGCTTCGTTGGCGCAGCAGGCAGCGCGTCAGTCTCATAATCTGAAGGTCGTGAGTTCAATCCTCACACGGAGCATGCATTTTGTCAGGAATTGGGATCGTGTACATTCCCATACAGAACTGTGTTGGCACAGTGCTTTCAGAGAGGGGACACAGTCCAACATAAACAAAATCAACAGTGGCGAATATTAGCTTCCCTTCACTTCAACTCTATGTGAGCCAAGGGGACAATACAATATTTGCAATAAAGCATCTTCTATCTGTCTTTCACATGCATGAAAATGCACTTTTGAGCTAACCACTACCAGAGGTTACTGTTCCACATTTCAGTTGAACTTTGTGCCAACGAGGCTTTCAGAAAGGTCATCCTCATGTAGAAGACATATATCGAGACAATGTATGAGGAAAATGACTTCCGCGCCAACTTAACCCTGGGGCTTAAAATGGCAAGCGTAGCACCAAGCTTTACGAGAGACATGTACAAACCAAACTGTAGTACAAGTCACACTGCCTATTCAAGGCGGGAATCTTGTGCTGATATTCATGTGAAAGATAACGAGGTGGAATGGGGAGACAGGTTTGTCCTGCCTCTGATCTGCCAGTGGAGATAGAGGAGGAGGCGAGACTACTGCTTTGTGAAAGTCAGGATCAGTGTAAAGGCGAGCCTTCGTTGCAACGATATCTCAGAGTCTCTGTGCAAGTAGGGCCCGTGACTGGGACGCCGTTGTTGTGTGATTGAACATTCAAAAATCTAAGCATGTTTTTGGCCAAACGTCTCCTCGTTAGTATAGTGGTGAGTATCCCCGCCTGTCACGCGGGAGACCGGGGTTCAATTCCCCGACGGGGAGTGAATAACCTTTTTCCCACTCCCATCCTCTACTCCATGTTTAAAAACTCTTGGCCAGCCTCAGAGAAAACATCCTGCTCTTGCCCATATCATTCTAACTGTAACCACAATCCATTTACCTTTATTCTGAGTTAACTCTGAAAGAAGCTCACATCGTTAAAGCATCCACACACAACCAACTTCTCCGTTTCAAAATATCTGAATTAGTGATAATACTGGCGTATCAGGCAACAATATATAGGAAAAATCTGAAAAAGTGTGTTGCATTGGCCGGGAATCGAACCCGGGCCTCCCGCGTGGCAGGCGAGAATTCTACCACTGAACCACCAATGCTCACATGACACAAAAAGGGGCGTGGCAATATAAGTAGGTCAACTTCCAGACATGCAGTGGGTAACAACAGATTCAAAAGCAGAAGCCTAGTGACCAATATGTTAAAACTGTCAAAACATTTAGTGTTTTCATTCTCAAGCACAGTCACATGTGAACTTAATACACACAAACTCACCTGAGAGCTACATATCACATATTAAAATCACAACGGCCAAGTGCTGAAACATTAATTAAGCATCATCCACTAATGAATCCATTCATACTTCAACTGTTGCTGTGAATGCTCATTAAGTCAAACATTGTGTAAATAAAAAACTGCACTAAAAAGAAAATTCGGTGCACAACAGGAAAAAAGTTGTGCGCCCAACGTGGGGCTCGAACCCACGACCCTGAGATTAAGAGTCTCATGCTCTACCGACTGAGCTAGCCGGGCGATATGTGTTGTGTAAAAACATGTATTTAAAAACGTCTCCAACTAGCTACTGCTACACAAACAAGAAAGCAAGCTAACTTGCTCAATACATGAGCTACAATGATGTAGCAAACGAGAACAGCCACATTACGTATTCATTTCTGATTTATCCTTTTTAGCAGTTACTAGCAACACTATCCTCACTTATCAGCCATAAATCAACAATAGAATACACTTGTATGAAATCTAATCATATGCATAAACCCTGATGCAAAATCATCTTCCTACAGTTCAGCATGCACACGAAGAAAAGGTAAATTGTCCTCAACCAGCTAAGTAGCAAAACACATGCCCCGTGTGAGGCTCGAACTCACGACCTTCAGATTATGAGACTGACGCGCTGCCTACTGCGCCAACGAGGCTACACTTCCACTAAAACCGGAACACTTTATGTATCGCTACAAGTACAATGGTGGTTTTATCTGGTTATATGGGCATAGATCCTCATTAAAATTAGAACTTGATATTAACACAACATCAACCAATAATCACACATGTCCTCATGTTAAAAAAACAGCGTTTTCTTTCTACAGCTCCCACTACAATAATAATAGCAAGGTAATACCTCTTAATGTCCACCAGAGAGAAGCAAAGCGCTTCTAGCTCCCACTGGAAGGCCTGTTGACCTCTGACCCACAGTCACCAGACCGTCCCTGCACCTTTAACCTATCTGCCTGTGACTTCAACACAATTTAGCCAGACTAAAGGACACAAGGACAAACTGCATATAAAGGCAAAATAGTTAACAAATCAGCTGATGTAGTGTAAACTCTGTAACATTACTGTCCCTCCTAGCGCACAGCTTCCCATCCTCTCTACGAAGTTCACGGGAATAACATGAGACTTAATTTCCAAACGGCAAATCCTTTAATGTAGCCCGACATTTGGATGTCAAGAATAGCCACACAGCCGCCTTCAAAACTAAGGAAAAATTCGGCCTATGTTAATAAATCAGTAATAAATACGTAAGTTAACTAACTGACGCTTCGGCTGTGAGTCAAAAGTTTAGCTTTTAAGCTAGCTGCTAGATGTGACGCACTTCTAATTAGCTAACAGACGCAACTTAGCTAGCTTTCATAAGCACTTTTACACGGAAAATTAAAGCCACAAAACCTACCGTATACGGTTGATAAACGTTGTCGTAATACTTTGACGGTAACTCACCAACTGTCCGCAAAAACTTCGCTGATTTAAACACATTTTGTGCCTTTTTTCTCCATCCCGTGCTGCGGCGTCGAGTGAAGTCTCGTAAAAGTCCGTAGCTGGAAAACGTCGTCCGCGGCTCCTCTTCCATCGACGAAACTTGGATGACATTACCGATTTAAACTCCATAGTGCAACCGTGAAACATTAACTTTACGACAGAGTCACAATAAACAGTAATAACTGCGGGTTGACCGTGTGTTTCCGACCGCACCTTGCGGGACTTGTGACCTCCAGACACCGCGGCACCTTCAATTAAACAGCAGCCAGTGGCGGAAGGCCAAATATGGGCAGACATCACGTGACGTTGACCTTGTTGACAATAACACTAAAAGTTTTAAAAAAGTTTCAACACTGACTAAAATCTGATCAAAAACCAACAGTTTCTTTCAAATATTCATCACGTTGACCTTATTCTGAGAGATGTGGCGTTAATTACTTGGCAGGGTCGAGTTTTATGTGCAAAACACTGCCTCATTACATACTCATTACATATTAAACATGTTGAACTACTCCAGAATAAAGTCTCCCTGTAGGGTTTGCTTTCTCACTTTACTTTTATATGTCTGTTTTCTTGGGAAACACTAGTAGAAATACTTTGTTTTATTTCATTATGGCTCTAACAATGATACACAGTGAGGGAATGTAATTAAGTACATTTGCTCAAGTACTGTACTTAAGTACAATTATGAGGTACTTGTTCCTTACTTGAGTATTCTCACTTTCTGATTAATCTGCAAAGTAAATAGTAACTTAAGTTATAACATAAATGTGTAATAAATGGAGGAAAAAGTGCAGTATTTACCTCCAAAATGTAGTGAAGTGGAAGTATAAAGTAGCAGAAAATAGAAATAATCAAAGCACAGCTATATAAAAATCATACTTAACTACAGTACTTGAGTAAATGTACTCAGTTACATTCCATCAGTGCATATTACTATCTTCATATCTGTTAAAACAAGTGAAATATGATTTGCTTTTGCATTTCCTTCAGCCACTGTAAACAGTCGAGAGCTGGGTCAAGTGTTTTCTCTCATGTAACTGGATATTAAACAAAATGCAGACATACACCAACTGAGAGCCATATTTAATAATTTAATTCCACCATGCATAAACCATATAGAAAATACTTTACAGCAATGACAATAATAAAAATAATGACATTTCATGATTGCCAAAAAAAAGCAAGTGTCACAGATCACTGAAGGCTCACAAGTCGTCATCGGGTTAGTCAGATGGTAGTTAGTAAACGGTTAGATCGACGGGAAGAGGGATTAAAGTCAACAAAACTGTTTAAGTAAAGAACACATGAAAAAAAAATGTTAGAAAAATGCTGATGTTACTTTTATGATACATCCATTTTGACTTACACCCAACCCAGCGTGGGTGCGCTTGATTTTTTACAACCCTAACTCTGTCTTTGCTCGGTCCAACACCGGGGTCGTCACCTCTTTGCAAAATGAAGCGCACTAAAGATAATTAGTGACCCCCGACAGAAATGGGGGTAGAAATGAATAAAAAGGGTTTTTTAGTGTGTTAGTTGAGGTGCATGCAGAAGGCATCCACCCTTTTCAAATGGCACTAGTTAAAAAAAAGATCATGGCAAATACACTCCTTCATATTACAGGTGTTTGGCAACATCGTGCAACAATTAATACTGCTTTCATCACATCAGAGCACGATCAAAACATCTTCTATGCAATGTTTGTCCATCGGCCGATCCTCACGTATCTGAAAGAAACATCTGTGTGGTTACAATATTTAGTCAAATCTAATTTCTTCAGGGTTTCACTGTCCGTAGAAGGCGAAAAGAGGAAAAAAAGGGTCAACAAAGTGTGAAATAAAAATTAACAAAACTGGCCTTGATTAATTCTCACAATTTCACAGTTAGATGATGTAGCGGCAGCCGGATATGCAGAACTGACGTGACAGCGGACGTATCATCATCAGTGGAGTCGCAAGACGGCCTCACGCGGCCATATTCAACAGGGCGGCCATTTTCCTCTGACGTCACGCTCAAGGTGGGAAGTCAAATGTTGTATTGCTGTGTACCACGGTGCAAGTCCTATAAACGTAGGAAGTCTGAAGTGTTTTCATTTCACTGTTGATCTGCAACTAAAAATCCGAAGGGAAATCGAGCTATATTTCAAGGTAAAACAACATATTTGATAACCTGTTAGCTTCTGCTAGACAACAGCTAATGTTAGCATTCAACCGCTTCCTTGCTAAAGTTACTAATTTGTTACTAACTGTAATGTTAGCTCGGAAGTGGTTGAATGCTAACGTTATCAATTATGTTGTTTTACCCTGAAATATGGCACAATTTCCCTCCAGATTTTCACCTTTTAAGTTGCTGATCAATCAGGAAGTGGTGACAAGATAACAATCCTACGTTTATGTGACTTGCAACCTGGAACACAGCAGCATAACATTATCCCACCCTGAGCGTGACATCACAGGAAAATGGCCGCCATCCAGAGAGGGAAGCACCAACACCACTTTTATTGCAAACACTATTACAGAGTAATTAACATTATGAGTTTGCGTTTAATTGAGCTTCTTTGCCTTCATTTTCGAGAAGGGACAGGATGATATTAAAATTTCTAAGTGTCAGTGTCTGAATTATCCCTCCCGGGCTAATAAATTTGACAGGCCTTGAAATTATTAGTGTTGAAAAGCATTGGGGCGCGCCATTAGGAAATTTCAATTAGTATTTTGAGCACAAAAACTGCTTGTTTACACTGCTTAATTACAATACTGCTCTATACAAACGGCAAATCAAAGCAAAGCAAAATAGAAAAACGGTTTCACATATGTTAAGTTTCAAGTCACTTAAGATGCGTTCCTCTCTTCCGCACCTGCCCCTGGGGTGAAATACTTTTATATTTTCAGCTAAAATGTTCCCTTTAAATGAAACCTGTCATTTTTCTACCCTTAAGAGGCAAAACAGGCAGGTGGAGAATTGAGAAAAAAATGTTTAACCATTTAATTTACAGCTCCGCCAGTTCTGTTATTTGATGTAATCATACAGAAACAAACCTAAAACATTTCTTAAACAAAAGCTCATGATATCACATGAAAAATGCTTTTTTTTCTATGTTAGCCATTAAAAAACTACTTAGTTGTTAGTGTAAAGTTAATGTCTGACTGCAGAGGGAGCTGTAAAGTAATGAGGTTCAACAGAGGAATGAAAACACAATAGGTCCAAGTCACTTAGGTTCCATTCAGAGGAATGAGTGCGTGTTACGGGGTGAGGGAGTCACTTTCATTCATTCATTCATCCAGCTGTCTACTGTTGTGACGTCAGTGCTGCTTCTTCTCTCGAGGAGGATTAAAGGAATACCTTGACGCTTCAGAATTTAAAGGAAAACATTGATTAGAAAGCAGCATTATTGTATTTTTTCACTGAAACCTTGGTGACCACTTGCTCGCTAGCGCGTGGCTCGCAGTCTCATTCGGTTTCTGCGGTAAATGCTAACAACGCTAAACCAAGTCGCTAATTTTTCCCTCCGACGGTGAGACCTGAAATAAGTCCGGTCAAGAACAATAAAAGCTGTCAAGGCATCCATTTAAGAAAGAGAAGATGTTAACATACAGATGGATCACACAGTGTTTCCTCTACACAGACAAACTAGTGTTGTTGTACTTGCTCTTGTATAATTATACTTTTTGTATCTTCTGTGGAGGCTTCGTTTTGCTAATCTCTCTTACACTTAAAATGTAGGGAAACACTGCATCCTTCCATCTAGTTGTGTGTTTTTTTTTATTTATGAGTTCCTTCATTGTTCCTTCAACTCCTCACATAAACAGGTAGTTTACTTCTTGGCTGCATCCTTCTTCATCTTCTTGTCCTTTTCACGCGAGGACAAAGCACATAAGCACCTTCCCAACCTCTCTGTCCTTCCTCGACTCAGGGGCAGAATCACTCCTCCTCCCTTCCTCCTCCTCTCAGAACAACACGTCTTCATGTGTAATGAGCGTTTCCACCACGAGTCTCTGGTATCGGATGTCGTTGAGCGCCGTCATGGCGTCCAGCTCGGGGGCCCTCATCAGTGTCGGGCCGAAGACGATGCCCAGGTTCTCGCTGGACATGAGGTTGTCCTTCTCGTACTGGGTCACTCTGGATGGAGAGAGGACGGAAAGTAAATATGAGCCCTCCTTACCTTAACATTTTAGTAGTGCATAGAAACGCTGTCCTAAGTTAGAAATTTCATTCAAACTGGTCTAGATAGTGATTGAATTTTCATCTTTGATTGTGAGCTGTTCCTTTAATGTATGTGATTAAGTGTAACCACGACTTGCGCGTTCAGACCTCTTGAGGTGAGCCATGAGGTATCGCAGCGTCTCGCAGTGAGCTGGCGGCAGCAGCTTCAAGGCCTCGTGGAGAGACTCCAGACGTTTTTCTGCGTCTGTGATCTCTGCAACACACATTAATGAACACCGATTAAATGAGAAGTAACAGCAGATCTAAACACAGGCCATCCCATGCCCAAGAAACACTTAGGTACTGGATCAATTACCATACAATAGGATTCAAAGAAAAAGACAAGACAAAACACATTTCAGCCACAGCTTTTCATCATTTGTAGCATATGCAGGACACATTGCCAAGTCTCTTCAAAGCTCCTCTTGGCTTCTAAACTGTTCTTCCATTCATTCTTGCATCTTACATAACAAGGTACAGAAAGCGTGGAGACCTACTTGCAGCTTCTATGAAGCGTGGGTGGGCGTCATATGTGATGAGAGGAATAGGCAGCTCTCTGAAGTAGAGTTTGAGGGCTCCGCTGATGATGTTGATGTCCTCGTAAGCATTTGAGGAGATATCGGCTTTCTCTCCGTCTGTGGAGCGAATCAAGGACACACAGAACAGTCAAACAATGAGTGAGAGGAAGATACAGTTATTGTTTTATTGTAACTTTATTGATATTTCACTGATCAGAAAAGGGAAAGTCTTGTATAAGAAACACTCACCTCTGTCGAAGGCCAGCTTGACATCTTCAATCAGCTCACTGAAGCCTGATATTCTGTACAAACCCTCTGACTGAAGACCTGAAACAATTAAACAAGAATTTCAATTAAAAACAATTGTAAAGTGCAAAGATATATACTGAAGTTAGCATGCTAACTGGCTAGCCCTGACCTGTCCAGGTCTAAAGCTCCTTGCTAGTGGTGTAAACACCAACACTCAACACCCAGTCCAGACTGCTAACTGCAAGGCTAACTCAGCTAACTAGCTATTGATAGCTACAATTAGCATCAGTTAGCGGTTAATCCAGCGATAGGCTGCCCCCTATTTGTTTTGAATTCAACAGTGGTAAATTCTTTCATCTTGCACCTTTAAAGGTGCTATATGTTAGAATTAACCACCTGTCATACTCAAAACATATGGAAGGAGTACAGCTGCTTTAGCTGCTATTAGCTCAGTTAGCCGTGCCGTTAATGTTCTGACTGGGAGCTCAGGAACCAGGGGAGTGTTAGTTTTTACACCAAAAGCACAGGAGCTTTGGAATGAAATGCAAAAATAGGTGTTTAACACACACAAACAGAGAGAGGGGGAGGCAGTGAACGACAACAGAGACAGAGTGAGGGATGTAGGACGGATTGCTCTCCTGCTCCTGTCAAGTTCAATCACTTCAGGTCAGGCGTCTTTATTGATTAAATGTATTATTTTCACTCGGGTCTTGAATCGTAGTCAATGAAATCCTGTCAATGGCGGCTCTCCTGAGACAACTCACATCCCATGGGGAAAACAGTGAAGCACTCCCACTCCTACATGTGGGATTTATTCTGCTGGTGTTCAATTGAGAGGACGGACTGACACATACACATCTTGCATACAAATGCCCGTCTCGTGGGCGTTCTAAAAAAAACTGCCTTTTTTTAAAAAAAAAAAATGCTTTTTTTAATCAACGTTATGCAATCTCTGACTCACACACACAAATATACAGCACAGACTCTCACTTTCTCTCGCTCACCTCTAGCCTCGAGTTCCTGTATGCACATGTCGACCACCATGGGCCTCTTGGTGTTGTGGGCTTTGACCAGCGTGGTGAGGTCGCAGCTGTACACCTTCTTGACATGTCGCAGGTCCGGCTGGCAGTCGTTGGGGACAACTTTGGAGCACTGCTTGTGGACGTTCAAGCCACAGTCTGACACAGAAAGACAGATTATTCAGTTAGTTTGATCAGACTTTATTTTAGGGGTCCATAACAGAGAGAAAAAAACTAATCCAAGGGTAACCGGTGAAGCTCTTCTGATGGCTGGTTAAAGCCTGTATGATCCTGTTCTCAGACTCATCCAAGCACTGTTTCCTATTAATTACCTCGACTGTAGCAGCCCGTTTCTAGGTCTAATTTAGTTTTTCACTTCTCGTAATAGCATTTAAGATTTTTAACATCATTTTGCATTGTTGCTTCAGCAAATCATCATTCACTCCCGGCCAGTGACACTGACGATCGACTACAGCCTTCAGGCTTGTGTACGAATTTGAATTTGACGATAAATATCAGTGTGTCCTGAAAATGGCTCTCGTACATCTTCTGTTGTTGTATTTGCATAAATGTGAACTAATAACTCCTTACACTGCTTTTAACATCCAACATCATCCATCAGTGTTATGTAATTTTGTCTAAAAAGATCTGATGGGTGAAACATAATGACGAGACAGGATGGTAAAAGTTGTATTCAAACGTCGGCGCTGCAGAAGTACACAGTTCGTCACCCACACAGTCATTATCACACTGACAGTGTGTTCTCTGGCACCAAATTGAATCTTTTAACATTTCAAATCCATGACACACCGCAGATGAGTCAACAGCAAAAGTGACTAACTTTAAGCCTGCTGTCCCAGATTCGAGTCACGGTTTTGAAAGAGAGGAGGCGCAACATGTCGAGCACAGCGGAGGAGGCAAAAAAAGGAGCAGGAATTGAATCTTTTTGGGGGATTTTTGCATAGATTACTGAAAAACCAACAAGAAAAGTGAAGCTGCAGGTGTGTGTTTTACCTGCACACTTGACTCCCTGAGCGATGAGACCCCACATGAAGTTGGCACAGTACTCGCACCAGTGTGGACCTCTGAATGTGTGAACCTGGTTAAAGAGACAGAAGCAGAGGAAAGATGAGACATGAAGTTAAATAGACAATAAATGAATAAAAAAACACATAAATTAAGTGAAGTAAAAATAGTATACACTGAGAACAAGGTGGGAAATATTCATGTAGTCCAGACTGGACCAAGTCATATCTGAACAGCAGCAATAATCTTTATTATAGACGAACAGGCACCGACAAAAGAATGATGGACACACAATAGAAGAGCTGAAAGGACATTTATAGAAAAATTACAGTTTTAATCTGCTCATTTATTGCATAAATTGGCTCTATATAATGAAATGCTAATAACCTCCATCACATCCAGCCGCTCTTTGTGTGTGAGTGTGTGTTCGTCCACGTTTCCCTTGAGCTCTGTACACTGTGGCTCTGACCTTTGTGCTCCTCACTAATGGCTCCTTGTTATATGGAAATCTGTGGATCTAAAGCGCTAAACTGAAGCTTAAAGCCTGAAATGTAAATGCAGAAATGTGTGTTTCTGTGTGTGTGTCTGTGTGTAACGCTCTGTGCTCTCTGAGGTGAATCTGAATAAGACCCCATGAGCTGAATCAGCGTTTCTGGCATCATTCACACACATATAAACAGGAGGGGCTCACCTTGAAGTTGTGGACCTTCTCGTACTTGGGCGCCAAGTCGCTCTCCCTCAGGGTGGCCCGCCGCACCAGCGATGTGAGCTGTGAAAGGGCAAAAGATCTGATTGGTTGCCAGAAGGTGGAAGCAGGGGAGGTGGGTTTGGAGGGGTTGAGGCGGCTTCCTCCCGAGCCCGTGCTGGGGTCCGAGGCGGGCAGGGAGGGAATCGAACCGGCGCTGACGTTTAAACTGAGAGCGGCGGTAAACAAAGAGCCCTTCTGACCCGTTTCCTTCTGAGCTCGCCTGCGTGATTGCTTTTTACCTCTCTTAACGACGTAAGACTCTCGGCTCGGCATTGTGGGACGTGTAGTAAATTGACTCCAATTGGAGGTTTAAATCAAACAAATAAAGGAAGTCAAAATGTGACTGAAACACAAAAAAAGAGCACAAAATAATTAAGAAAAACAACAACTACACTGTGATAATTTCAAAGCTTCATCCGACAACAACATCCCAAACCGAGGAGCCAACGCAGGACCAATCGTGCCGTCTTAGCACCACAAAGATCAGCCAATCACATCCGCTCTGCATCCTGATGCTGGCTGCATGCTGCAATTCCACTTCATAACAAAAAAACAAAGCCAGCCAGCCAATAAAAAAATGTCTTTGGTTAAAGAAACTTAAAATTAAAGGGGAGAAAAGTTCACTCAATATGCTTCGATAAATCTCCTCCGAAGCGGACTGATGCGGCAGAATGAGCACTCCCGTCTCCCGGTCGCGTGTAGGTGAGCGCTCCAGCCCACATGGCTCAGCGTGTGTGTGTCTGTGTGTGTGTTAATCCGCTTTCCCTCCACACACACACACACACACACACACACTCGCCAGCGGAGGAGGGAGGTGATGGAGGCGGAGAGAGAACGAGAGAGAAAGAAGAAGAGGAGGAGGAGGAGAGAGGGGGGGGGGAGGCTGAGCTACGGTTGCAGTAACGGATGAATTTAACAGGTCACATTGAGAGGAGAACGAGCCAATGGGAAGGCGGCGATTCTTGTTGTTCGTCACCAAATCTGCCACCTCGATTGTCCCAGGAGAGAAGGGGAAAGAGAGGGAGCGAGAGAATGAGAAAACAAGCTGTTATTTCATTCAGTCGTTCACACTTTCTGTTCGTCTTTGTTCCCCTTCTTCTCTCATTTCATCTGCTATTTTTTGTTTTGTGTGTTTTATGCTTGATATTTTAATCAGAATATACACAATCCTTTCCCTTAGATGGCTCGTAACAAAAGCCCTGCTCATCCATCATCTTAAATCAAAGAAGCAACCTTATATAAGAGCAGTTTAAGGCTACATTTTCACTCAAGAAGAGCACTTTTCAGAGGTTTCTGGTTAAGTGCTGCCTCTGGTGAGAGGATCTTTGGACTTATTTGACATTTTTGGCCCGTCAACAAACAAGCAGTTGGACTGCATTCAATCCCGTTACACTGTTGGAGATTACGTGTTTGGATCTTTCGTTAGATATTTAACATTATAAGACTACAAATCTCATTTTGGCAAATAAATTAATAACATTTTTCATAAAACAAATCAGAATTCAGCTGAATTTTAACACAGTATATATATTCAAATCGCTAATCCTCAGATAATATATACAACACAGGGAATATGTATGACTTTCCATGGATATTTAATGACTGTTCTCGTTGCATGGAGATGGCGGAGTGGAGGGTGTTGAACAAAAGAGCGCCTAGATTGTAGACAGAGATAAAGAAAGAGGAGAAAAAGCTGATTATACCCAGCAAGCTCATATAATGATGGCGCTATCATCGTCTGTGCACTTTAATACATTTGTGGAGCACTGTTTCTGTATTTTTTTGTCAGATTGAAGAACTGCAACTATTAAATTAATCGCCAACTACTTTGATAACATTTTAATAGATTTGAGCTTCTCAAATGTGAATATTTTCTGCTTTCGTTTCTCCTCTATGACAGTAAACTTAATTGGGGTTGTCAAGAAAATAGATTTATCGTCAACAGAAATAATAATTCGGCTCAAAGCCTTCCTTCCCCTTTTAACCACAACACTTCCTGTCACCGTCTAGTGAACTCACTCTCAAAACAAGGCCTTAAAAATTAAAATTTAAAAACTCATCACCAGAACCACATCTTTATCGGCCCCACGGGGACCGTAAAACTGTATTTAACCTGCTAATAAAAGGTGATGAACGTATGAAATATGCATTTCTGGTGCGTTCGTCTTCCCTACAGAGAGCCACCTCTGGTCTCAATGTCACAGCCGTACTGCTTTGTCTGCAAATCCAGCCAATTATGAAAAGCACACACGTACACGGGACCACCCCCATTACACACACACACACAAACACACACACACACACACACACACACACACACACACACACACACACACACACACGGACAGTGATGTATGAGGTGCAGTGGTGGTCATGCACTGCAGGTCATACAAGGCCTCAGGAGGCTCGGTCCTGGTGTAGCAGATAAACGCATTGCACACATTGTTATGAGCCTGTTGTTGTGTGTTGTAACTGCATCCAGTGCATTGGATTACACTGTGTGTGTGTGTGTGTGTGTGTGTGTGTGTGTGTGTGTGTGTGTGTGTTGTACACACAAGTCTGAGTGTTTTACAGCAGCTGCATGAATGAATCTGCATCCCCAGCCTCATTCTGGTGCATCCACCTGCACATAAAACCAGCCGCAGGACTGAAATCTTGTTGCCCGGTGATTAGCATCTGCGTTAGCGCCTGCGTCATACAGACACCTCGCATCTCCACAACATTGTTTTCACACTCTGAGAATAAGTTTCTAAAACGGGCTAAACACCCAACGAACCAATCGTCTCGCAGCTAAACGAAAACTAACGAGCCAACAACAAAGTCAGTTCCTGAATATTAAGTAGTCAGCTTCTGGGAGATAGCAGGTTTCTGCAGGCAGGCTGCTGTTATGTAATTTTACTGCAGAGCCCTTGGCTGGAGGCCATCTCTCCTCTGCATCCATCCTCCTCCTCCTTCTTCTCCTTCTTTCACTGTGTTCCTCAACTCTCATCCTTCCATCTTAGTGCTGTACATACAGCAACTTTCCTCACCTTTACCCTGGTTTCAACTCTCTGCAGCATTTCCTTGCAATTCTGTTGCATAATCCACACTTTACACGCCAGAATTTATAGAAGGTAGAGCTGCGTATCGCCGCTGATTTTCCGAATCAATTCGACTGTGACTCACAAGGTCCTGATTACATTCGACTCAAGAACAAAACCTGCCGGCTTGCCAGATTTTAAACAAGCTTTAGACATTGAATAGACCATGAAGTCCCTGTCTCTGTGCTGTGTGAAACTCCCACACAGACAGACAGCAGAGGACAGAAGCAGTGCGTCCTTAAATGACACCGAAACGTGCTGGAGAATAGGTCTGACGGCTGACAGTCATCGACAACTGAGCCCTGACCATCGTAACATTGTGATATAAAAGATGGCCGACCAGAGAGCGTAGTGAAGTAGTGTGTCTCCTCAGAGCAGTGTTGTAGTGAGGACCACCTAAACCAAGACCAAGACCACAACCAGTGCAAGTCCCACGCTGCATGACACAATAAAATGTAGAACTTAGCCACAAATTACCTGTATATATCAAAAAGATCGATTTTGTAAATTTACCTTGTACCTTTATATTAAAAAGTTCGATCTTGGTTTTTTAAACAGAAACCGTCACAGATCTATCACTTTTTATACTTTTTTTTTTAAACCACATTCTGGAGATATTATGAAGACATTGATCGTTCCAAGTGATTTTTGCACACTGCCCACCTCATAAATCCACTCATCCTTCAAAGTGCAGATGACTGATTCCTTCCTCTGCAGGACTGAAACACAAATTTATAACACTTCCCACTTACGTCTTCTGGATTAACTTCTTCGTCCCTCGTTCCTTCTTTGGAGCAATCCATCCCAAAAAACCAGACCTCATCTCGGTCTTCATACACATTTTCCATTGTACTTACTCCTGATCTCACTTTCGAGATTTGACTGACTAGTTATTCACTATTTTATAGTCTGCTACAACATGCAAAGCAAATTAGCAAAAACAACCAGACAATGAGACTTGATAAATGATTCAATTTGTCTCAGAATGGTTACATTTAGGAGCTGAAGGGAATATTACTTGGTGTGTAGCCAACAGTCTGTGCCAACACTGCTCCATTTCTTATTCAAACCAACCCCCAAAAACCCCCTCAGCCTCCAGGTCGGTTTGCCAAAAACATATGCTAATTGGAGGAAGCTTCTGGCCTGAGTTCCTACACAGATTCAATTTTAAAAATCCAGATTTCTTGCATAGAGTGATGAGTTTTGAAGATATTGATTCGCAACTTGTAGTCAATGTGCCGACATTCACGCTTGTGTGTTTGTCCTCACCCTTTCCTCAGCGTTCTGGTCGTCTTTGGCCGGAGCGGGTCCGTCCGGAGCCTCTGGGCTGAGCGGTAGGAGTTTTTTAAGGGTGGGCTCCTGGTTGAGGGTGGTGTAGCCCACGTGTTCATAGATGGGGTTTATTGTCATCTTAGCGATGTACTCCGCTGCCTGACAGAGAAGAAGGTTACTGTTAATGTGACAGGCTCGATTACGACAACTGCGATGTTTCCCACTGTCCCTGAACTCAATTATGAAGTGATATTCATAGGAAGGAAGGAAAGGAAAAACTGAAGGACACACACCTTTGTCTCAATGTAGAGTGTGATGAGGCCGTCTGTTACCAGGTCGTGGATGGACTCGAACCTCTTCTCTCCGACAAAATGCTTCCCGTCATGGTAGAGACGGAAGTTTCTCGTCTGGTTTCCAAACCTAGAGGGAATGGAGGACGACAATTTAGCTTTGGGATTCTGACGATCTATCAATTATTACAGCTGCAGCAGGTGGCAGGTTTCCTAACACAGACGGAGGAGACAGGCAACATTTAGCAGCATCTGGGTTGGATCGTTAATGCTTAAAACCTCAGTTAGACTTACTTTTAATATAAAACCTGATCAAAATGATGCTTTTTGCTTAGCAGTTAAAATGAAACATTTTTCAAACTTTCAAGACTTTGTATGACCCCTGGTTAAAGAGAATAAAGGAAACTTAAAAGCAAAATTGCGAAAAAAGAAGATGTTTCATCTCAACCAAACCTCATCCCTTCACTGAGATAACACAGAGTCAAAAAATGGCACAAACTCCGAGTGACAGAGCTGTGACAGGCAGACCCTGAACTGGGCCAACACATTATCTGCTCCTCGGTGGATCGCACTGAAACCACCGCGAGATAAAGCAGCACCGCTACATCATTAACCCAAAATCCAACCTTTCCTTTTCTGCAAACCCAGAGCGGGACTCTAGTTTATGAAGGGGGTATTTATGGAAGGTAATTATAACCACGGGGACGGAAACTTGGGCAGGTGGAAGAGTGACGCGACTATGAATAGAGCCAACTGACCCAAAACCTAATTCGAATGATGCCGGGCACCCATTTAGAAGTGAGGCACCTACTCTGAGAAAATGATAGGTCATATTCAACTAAAACTGACTGAAAAAGCTAACCAGGCTACGGCAAAGTGCGCAGGCTGGGTGGAACCGAGGATAAACAAGCCACCTAATTCAGCTCCAACAAACTATCACGCCTCCTAATAAGAGAAAAGCTCTGTAGAAGACGACGTGTGAAGCCATGTGAGTTTGGAGATGAGCCCCGTCAAGCAGCTTACAGCTCAACTGCTGCCTCTAAACCCTCGCACCCCACAGCGCCTGAGGCGTGAACACACGATCAGACCGGCTCAGCGTTAACACGGCTTCTCTTTTTCTTGCCTTGTCACACAAATCCACGCAGGTATAGACAAAGGTGCTGCTGGAGGTCAAACACCTACAAGGTCGCAGGGGATTCACAAGAAGTGGAGATGAAGAACTCGTGAGGGAAAAGGCTAAATATCATTTGGCCTTCTGTCCAAGGACTTCTGAAAAATTAATAATTGTAATTTTACATTTTTCATTTCCTTCGTGGACCCAGAGATATTTAAAATTCGACAAAAAGATCAGAAAGACACAGGGTTCCCACACCTTAAACATCAACAAATTCAAGGATTTTCCAGGCCCAATTCCCGCAAATTTGAGGACCCAAGACGGCAAAGTTTGAGACAGAGATCAGGGTTAATTACTGTTTCAACACTGAGGATTTTTATCAGGGTGTCTACATGTATCAGACACTTAAATCTGATGCTTTTAAGATGTTTTCAAGATAAGTTTTAACCAAATTTTGAGCAGTTTTACGTTGGAACTATTTTCCTTATGTATCACAGCACAGAAGGAAACAAGGATCTACTCATGAGAGGCTAGGTAACTATGCTTTTTGTTCTTGATTGTTCTTGACTGCCTGCATGTCCCCTAAATTATATAAATACAGACAGACACATACCTTAGAGCCAGTGTGTATGTGCCCGGCTGCCTCTGACTCTCTCTGATGAGGTAGCTGCCTTCGGCCTGACTAAGTAACTGGTCGGCCTCTTCTCTGGAGATCATCCCGTGGTACCTGGACGTAAGAAAGCAGAAACAGGTCACACAAGTAAAATTAGAAACCAGCTTCTACAACACCATATCAACACGGACTGAGGAAATGTGCCTCGTATAAATAATTGAAAAAGAGAAGGCCGACTTACTCTCTTCCGTAGTATTTAGGTCGGTTGTCCACCTGCAGGGGAAAAAGACAAATATGGAGTCTGTAAATCACTCAAAAGGTACAGATGGGATTTCCACACACACTAAAATATTGATGACCAACTTTTGATGCAGAGCAGTAAAATAATTCCTCACAAAAACAACAACAATGCAGTGTACGAAAAGCCACCTGCTCCGAAACTAAACAGACCGCGGGCCCAGACTTTTACGAGTAAGTGTGCGTTCGTGAGCGTGGGTGAAAGGGAATATTGCACGAGTCAGATAAAAAGCTCCTGTTGTTCTCAACAATACTGCTGTCGAGCCAATAAATTGACAGACGCCCAGCAAACGGGGCTGAATGTTAATGTGAATCCTGTGTTATTCATGTTTGTATGAAAGACAGGAAGAGAGGAAAGTGAAGGACATGTATGGTTACAGATATAGAGGTACAGGAGCTGCACATTTCAGTCTACATACAGTCTATAAACATGGTGAACGGCAGCGGCAATAAAAAATCTAAGTTTTAAGTCTAAGTCAAAAGTTGCCCTCCATTATCAGCCATCCACGTGCACTTCTGGACACCGACCAAAACTGCTCTGAGGCCCGTCGGCGAGCCACGCATGGAGCGGACACACTAATACCCGTTACTAATGCTCAGCAGACATCCCTGACTGCACATTACAGAGAGCTGCTGAGCTGCAGGGAGCGAGCTGTTTGGAAGAAAAACACGTCTCTTCCACATAAACAGTCTATTTTGTATGAAATGATGAAATAACTCGGTACACAGTGAAACGACTGGAACAATTATGTAAAGAGTTCAACATGCTAAACATCCTGCGTCAGGCTACCTGTAGCAGACGGTGTGTTTGTGCTGCAGCTTGTGTTTTAATAAAGCATGAATTAAGAGCTCCGTAGAGAGCTTTCCACTTAACAGCTCATCAGTTTAAATAGATTTATGATATTATTATACCGGTAAGCGGTAGAAAAGAGAAAATGAAGCTGTTATAACTCAGGATCTTCGACTGGAAAGAACTAAGATTCACAAACTTATTGAACATGCGGAAAAAGAGATGTTTTGCATGAAGCTTTGCCCCAAATCTTGAACACATTTATTTTTTCTAACATTTTCAATTTCAGCCAAAAGAAAAGGAAAAAGAAAAGAATGAGAATGCCTGTACAATCTGCCAGGGCCGAAGTTGACGTCTTCCAATTCCTCATTTTGTTCCACCAACAGTCCAAAGCCCAAATATATTTAATTTACAAAAATATGAAACAGAGGAAATAAGCAAAAAAATCACATACTTTTAATAATCTGGAGGAAGTGGGTGTGCCGTTTGGCATTTTTGCTTGATGGGCAACACAACAAGTCGATAAACTGACTAATTCAATAACACCACTTGGAGGAAGGTGGAAACTCTCTCTTGCCAGATTATGTCTCAATGCAGGAAAGTAAAAAATCTGAAATGTAAAAATTGTCAACATTATGATCGCCTGTAAGAATTCTGTACGACCAGCAGTGTCACAATACTGGAATTTCTAACTTTGATTCAATACCAAGAAAAATATCGATATTGACACAACATTGAGGGCATGAAATGTCAGATTTTTATCAAAATATAAATTTCACAAGGCTTGTGTACTGTGTGTGAAAGCACCACAGCATCTGAGTTTATTTTCTTGTGGTGGGGCTCTGTGGGCACTACAGCGGCCCATGTGTCGAAGACGATAAAAATGAGCGCTGGCAAATATTGAGAATCAATATTTTTGATGACACTAATGACCAGGCTGTCCATACAGAGTGAAACGTAACCGATATAGACACGTGCTTCGTGTTTATGTTCTAAGCTAGGCTACTTCTTGAGCTGTGGTAAGGATGGCTGACCATGGAGATAATGGAAGTAAATGGATCTGTTTATTTTAAGTAAGGATCATTAAAGATGCAGGCTCCTACCCCTTCCTTCTGCTACTTATTCCTTTCTCATGTTTGTAAACAGGCGTATTGCTTTGCTCCAAAAAGCTTTCACTCTTAATAATGATGTAACTCAAGGTCTCCCAGCCACCAGCTAAAGGACAGTCTCCACTCATTAAAGTCACCCTGACATGCCACAAATTATAAAACACCAGCCGTAGATAAGTGCTTATTGGTGCATCATTAAATCACATATGGCTGAACTCCCGGCAGACAACATGGGGCTGTTGGCAGCAGGTGGGGGGGCTCCTCCGACCCCGTCTGTCTGCGGATTCTAACTGGGTCAGCACCAACTACCTGACCAGGCCAGGGCATCAGCGCCAACAGCTGTTCATTTAGAATCACGCACACATGCTAACATCCGTCCACCGGGCCCCGAGACGGCTGTCTTTTACAGATTAACACCAGACGCAGCCCCCATTTTTTAATCCCACTTGGATTCCCCCAAACCTCGCCTTCCCCCCACAATCACACAAGCACATCTGGTGGCTGCATCCCCTGCGGGAAGAGGTGCTGGAGCGTGGCATTTAGTGGACATCAGCAGGAAAATCGACTTACCTGAATAACCTAAACTTATAAAGAACATAAAGATGACTAAATTCATGCTGCTTTGTTCAGAAATAAAAAAAAATCTCTCTTGTTCTTGTTGCACTCGTTTTTCTGCTCAAACCTACTTGAACAGGAAGTGATTGGCCCTCAAAAATAAAAGTACAAACATACTGATAAACTGTGTCGTCGTTCCTTCAATAGCACTAAAGGTACAGTGCAGATGCTGCCTTAACAGATGCGTCCCCTGAAGACAAAGCATTGTTGAACTACAGCAAAAACAATCAGCTCTGTTACAAGCTGAGTCAGCGAACACACACACGCACAACAACAAAGACACACACTTGCTCAAGGCTCCATCTATACCATTATTGTTCCAGTTGGTTAACGCTCGCATTTACCTGCTGTTAAAACCAAGAAACTGTGTGTGATATTGGAGAATATACAGTGAAGGAAAGTACATTCACTCAAGTGCTGTGCTTAAGTACAATTTTGAGGTATTAGTACTTTATTTGTGTATTTCCATTTACTGCCCCCTTTTACTTCCACTGCACTACATTTCGGAGGCAAATATTCAATATTTTCCTCCACTACATTTGTAGTAGACGCAGGCCCTCATTGATTTATATGACGATTATTTTCACAATTCATGGATTCGACTTCCCAGAGTCCAAAATGACCCTACTTTTGTACAACCAGCAGTCCACAACCAAGAGACTCTTGTCGTTGTTATCATAAATGACAATGAAAAGCAGCAAATCCTCACATTTCAGAAGCTGGAAGCAGCAAATGTGACTCTTTTTAGCCAATAAGCCAATAATCAAAGTAGTTGTTGCAGCACTCGACAATACTTAAGCGAAGATACAAGGTAATGAGATGTCAGATCGACTGCTGACCTCCTTCGTGCGTTGGTGCTTTGGCTTTAACTCAAATGAAACATCTGTCAGAGGCTATACCCAGCTGACAACTGTGATGGCACATGGCACCTGAGCTCAAATGTCCTGTTTCACATTTTAGCTCCATTTTCCTGTGTTAACCCAAATACATCACGGGACTGTTGCTACTGTATATTAACAATGGACATTTTTAGGCTTCCTCATCTGTGATCTAGGGTCTGCGGTATCTCCTTAAACTTTACAGAACCTTTATCCTGCAAATTCAAAACTTCCAGGTAAAGTGCTGATAAAAGCGTACAAAAAAGCGTTACAGCTACAGCAGATGATTAACAATCAACACCCAAAGAGCTTAATGATAAAACTTGCTAAAGAAGTCGACTGGAAGTAACTAAAACCATTAGATCTGTCATGTAGTTAGTCTCTTTCTGAAAATTAAGCTTTTCAAAATAGAACAATGTTGATTTTTCCGCCTCCGCACAACGCCTCATGTCTACACAGTTGATTTATTTTTACTACTTCACAGCCACATCACGTTAATTAACGCTGGCTTTCTCAAGATTAACACGAGACATGACAGACTAATTAAACACCGGCTGGCTGACAAGCAGGAAGTGTGTTCTCACCTCGCAGGTGCAGGTGAGTCTGCGTGGGTGAGGAGCCTCCTGCTGGAGCTGGTACACTGTGGAAGGAAAAGACAGAGCAAGACAAGACAAAGAATGAGGATACGGGAGTCTTAACTGCATAATGTTTTAAAAATGAAGATTCCAGCTTTACTTACAGTAAGACTTCCACACCGGTGGCCTGTATTCATCATGATCTGAGGACAAAGGAAGTACAACAGCTGCTAAGTTACTCAAACTTAATTTGCTCTGCAACAGTGCCCTCAAGTGGACAAATCTTGATATTGATCAGTGCTGATTTTAGCTGCCTGTTCTGTCTAAATTCAGATATGAAGCACAAGCAGGATGAGATCATTTCATTTCCTGTATTCCTTTTAACAAATCAATGAAATAACAGAGTTATTTGAGAATGCAGGGGGAGCTAAACCAATGTCTAATAAAGAAGCTAGCACCTCCACTGAAAGCATGACATATGAAGTTAAGGCTTTCACCTTGTTTATTTTCTTTATTCTCTGTGCTATTACGTCAGGACATCAGTCTGATAGATGATGTGTTTTTCCATAAAATAATCCTCACAGAATCTAAATGGTGACTTAATAAATAGATCAACTCTGTGAAGTGTAAAAATCTGTGAAAGATTCATTAATATCCATTTGCAGTAATGTAATGTGATGTAATGCAAATGAGCGTTCACTGTGATGTTTATCTTTTGTTATACTCCGTCACCCCCTGAGGCCTACCCCGTTTAAAATTAATCGTAGAGGATATCAGAGTTTCCTCTCTGCTTGTTCAGCTGTTGCGGACCATAAACAACGCTGACATTAAAATTAGAGTAAGCATGACAACACTGTGAACAACAGAATAATCTGTAGCCTCGAGCGCTCAGTTGGAGTTTGGCTGAACTCTGCAGGAGCTGCTGAGCGTTTTTACTGGAAGTCATACACTGTGAAATCCTTTCCAAATTCTGTGCTGTGTAAATTTATTCAGTGACTCACAGTGACTCAATTTCCCACTATCATGAAACAGACCACTTTCAATGATTGAAATAAAATGCATCTCAAGACTCTGCTGTCCTCTGGCCAGCATCTTGCAAATTCAGGCATATGCCTCCTTCCATCTTCTCCGCATGGCTAAAACTAACAGCCTGTTTCCTGCCTCTGTGTACTCTGAGTTCACTCCACAAGCCTTATCTATTCAACACTTGTCGTCCCGGTATCCTGTCTTCAAAATAACTCCAAATCCTCCCCTGGGCAAGAAGTGTCTCACCCTCTTTCTCAAGGCAACACGCTCAGACGAAACCAGACATAACATACAGACCGCTGACAGCTCGCACTGTCTGCAACAGGAGGTGGAAAGAAATAAAACCAAGTGCTTTTTACTGAAGGACAGCAAGGACGATTGTGATGCTTTGGTGCTTTGGTTGAGTGTTTCTATTTTTGTGAGGCTTTATACCTCCACCCTGCTCTGTTTCTATGAGAAATATTGTTCTGCTTTGCCTCCACCACATTTTTTCTGGCAGCCTACCAAAAATAAAATGCAATAATTAACCAGCTAAACTGGGGGTGGGGCTACTAGTGAACGCCAGCGACATCTAGCAGTAGTTACTCTTTATCACTTTTGGTTTACACTAACCAACTACAAAATATCAGTGGTGGAAGAAGTATTTAGATCCTTTACCTGAGTAAACGTAGAAATACAACAATATAAAAATACTCCCTGCATTCAAAATGATACCCGAATAAAAGTAACTTGCCAGGAAACTGTACCTTAAGTATCAAAAGTATTTATCATGTAGCAGAAAGAGCCCCGTCGGTGTTTGTACGGTTTTATATGATGTAATTAATTATTACTGCTGATGCATTACAGTGTAATTGGCACTTTAGAGGTTGACTTTGTAGTTTGGAGAAGAAATTCAAACTGAGAAATATTTACTTTTTCCACAACGGAATAAACAAGCTGTTTGAAGCTAGAAAGGTGGCAGGGTCCGCCACATATAAACAAAGTAAAACAGTATGAAATCGTGTTGTCCTTTAAGGTATGTTTGTTTATTCAGTTTATTCCAAAATCTATCAATGAATTTATTAAAATGTCTTCCCTAAAACTACATAGCGCACCTTTAATTTGGTAACAGGTTATGTTGACGCTGATTTACTGGCTTTACACACTGTTGGATAGTTTAATCTATGAAAATACATCCTTTTTGTAAACTAAACATGTGATCTGTACATAAAGCCTTAATCTTAAACTGTCAAATAAATGCAGCGGAGTACAAAGTTCAACATAAGCCTCAAACTTATAGTGTTTCTCCATAAGATTTCTAATGGCCTCTCCCAATTTTAGTAAAATATGTAAAGAAACATGACTGTAGTTAATTTATACCTGACCATATTGGTCAGTAGACTATGGACAAATGGAGCAGCCAAAGCTAAGCAAAAAAAACACACACACAAAAACAGTCAGACAGAGGCACAAAGACCGGTATGTGAGGCGTGCTGCTGCTTACCAAACACATTTAGGGCCATCTTGATTCTGCGATATGATGAAGATGAACAATTAACCAGCAGCAGATCCCAATTTTCCAGCTTAACGGACCCACTTAGTTCAAATCCTGAAAGAGAGCAGACAAATAAGGAGTGAGGTGAAAGTGTGAGCCGAGCATGAGCTGAGGGGGCTGGAGTGGAAAGAGCTGAGTGACGATAAAACAATAAAAAAAAAATGATGAAGCTCAGGTTGTAACAGAGCTAACGTTAGCGGACTCAGCGTTACTTTAGTTGGTGGGCTGAACCGACGGTAAAAACGCAGCCGGGTGGTGTTTTTTTTACACCGCGACGGAAGGAAAACATTTCTCCTGTCACACGACGAGGGCGCAAACACGACAGCTTACACTATCAGGGAATTAAACACCGGTTTATTAATCTCACGGTTAGCTAATAATACTCACGTCCACATCCATTCTACATTGTGGTCGCCATCTTGCTGGGTCACGTGAGCAGTCTCGCCCTCTCTCCGGGGTAACTATGGCAACGGACCCTGCTGATGCTACTCCGGCGGACAGAAAAGACGCCGTCATCCTCGATTTAAAGTTAGTTTTCTCGCTAAATTATAGTGAAGTTGTGTCAAACTGTGCCCTAATGTTGGTCACACACAGCGTGAGTAAACTTTAAGCTTTTTTTTTTTTCCAAAGAGAGCTAAACAAAGTTACAGGCTAGTTGTGGCAAGCTAGCCGACGAGCTAACTGGACGTTCGCTCTGGTCGCACAGCTGGCTAACTTCTCGAGTTAGCCAGCTAGCTGTATCAAAAATGCTGAAAAGCGTCTTTCACGGATAAAAATAAATAATTTTCCTCGGGTAAGCATGGCCGGTTAGCTCAGTTGGTTAGAGCGTGGTGCTAATAACGCCAAGGTCGCGGGTTCGATCCCCGTACGGGCCAATTGCGTTTTTTCCCCATTTGTCCTGACACACACCCTAGCTTAGCTGCATGCTAATACATAATAGTAAGGAAGTACTGAAGTTTTTACTGAGTAGAAGTTTTGTAATCAAAATAGTAGAGGTAGCCTCCATAAGTATCACTAGAAACATATTCTTAAAGTAAAAGTACTCATTGTAGAGGACAATTGCCCCTGTGTATGTGTTATGTTTTTATATATCATATTACTGGATTATTATAACTGATACTTATGTTACTGTGTGAGCAACATATTGTAGATGGTAAAGGTAGAGCTAATTAGTTTACCAGCCTATATAACAATGCACCGTCCGTAATCTTAAAACTCATCATTTTGCATGTACAGTCTTAGTCTGCAAAGTAACTAGCAGCTGTAAAAACTGTAGTGGAGTAAGAATATTTCCCTCTGAAATGTTTGTATAAAGTAGCATGTATGTACTGTCATACTCAAAACAAATAGGGGGCTGCATGTCACCTGAGTAACCGCTTAACTGTTGCTGACATTAGCTCAGTTAGCTGTGCAGCTAGCGGAGAACAGGGGAGTGCTAGTGTTTTCACCACTAGTAGGATTTTTGCACAGGGGCGTGCCAGGGCTAGCTAACTTCCCTAATACTATACACAGATATTATAATTTCAAAACTGCTATTTCTTCACATTTGTTGATAATGATATGACATGATATATTCTGACATATTGCCCCTTTAACACATGTGAAAGAACAGATTGCAAACGTATTTTCTAACAGTAATTTATCACATATTTGGTGCAACATTTTAAAAGAAACCCCTTCTTATTTTAGTGCAAACACAATATTTATCACAAATTAATTAAATGCTATACCAGTTCAATCCTCTATAATGCATTTTTAATTAATAACGTTATTTTATCTGATGAATATTCTCTTGTCAAATGTATTTAAAGGGAAGTTGTAATAACCCCTTTTTCTCCACACTGCAGTTCCCCCAGACCACCGGGCGGTGTCGCTGTTGCCCCGCCCTGCCTGCACGTTCTCCCCCTCAGCCTGACACCGTGGTGCCGGGCTGCCCGTGCTGCTGGAGGCGGTGTGTGTGAGCGGAGCTCTTTATTGTTCCAGTAGAAAGCTTGCACGGCACGGTTTCCCACGTTTGTCTCAATGGCTACCGCACAGAAACCACGTCCCACCTGAGAGGGAGCGGTCCCGGCTGCGAGGAAGAGGACTTTATTATCTGAAATAAACTTACAACACTGCTGTGTGGGATTTAACGCCGTGTGTCAGCTCTTACTGACGGACAATCTGTGGATCCTGAAGAAAAGACGGGGGTAAGGAAATCATGCTATCCGGGATTATGAGCGAGGTTACACGTAGCCTCTTTCAATGCAGTGCACACTTGTGTTTATATGGAGCTAGATTTGTTGCAAAAAAAAGCGTTTCCGGTTTAAAGCTTTGGGCTTCTTGTGTGCGTGATGTTTGATGAGCCCGATATCTTAAGTATAAGCTCGCTTCCATTGCAGCCAGCCTGTTCATTTTCCTTAATCGGCTGAGCTTTAGGAGGTCCAGCAGAGCTTCTGTTACTGTAAGATTAAACATAGACACGAACAGCCCTCTCACATAACATCTGATTGATTGCAACCTTTCTAGAAACTTAATAATATGTGGATTTCTATACTTTAAGTGATGTTTTTTGTGGATTTTTTTTTTCCATTCACAAAACCTCACAATAGGCTTGTCATTGTCAGCACATGCACATTAACACTGAGCACATGAACACACATGCACACTAACCCCTGTCTCTTGAGTGTGATCAGGTTGCCTTAGCCCACTGACATCTTTACCCTGGCCTAAAGGATTACTCTGCTAACCTACATCCTGGAGCTCCCACTCTGCCAACTGTACTCTTGATGTGTGTGCCTTTATATAGCTGAGTGTGTCTTGCAAAAGCTGATGAACAAATCCCTTCCCTTTTATTGATCCCTAGGGGGCATCTGCTCTTTGTGCACCCCTCCCATGGTCAGCTTTGTCACCTCATTTTGCTAATGCTCATGTGCCCCGTTGTAATCAATATCACGGCGACAACACCAGGAGAAATGGTCCTTCTCACAATAGAGAGTCTCCTGAGAGCAGTAGAGCAGCTTAATGGCTCTGCGGGTGGAGAGTGTCACCTTGATAAAACGTGGTATCTGTTTTTCCGGCCTTGATCTCACCCTCACCTGTGCCCGGCCGTCATCTTTCATCTGAGATAGTTATCTGTTTATTCAGTGTGGTCCTCAGGTTGTAGAAGATGGCAACAGGTAAGGCAATCAGGTGATGGATGTGCTCCAATTATGGTCCTTAGCTTTTCTTTTCTCTAGATTCATTCTTGACCGCAGGACAACATGCTGTAAGTGGTAAATATTTTAAATGCATGGCCACTTACTTAGCTATTTTGGTCACACCCCAGAGTGTTCTTCAGTGAATGCAATACGCTCAGATTGTCTGGGAATAGCTCAGTAAGTTGATCTTGCTTTTATGAATATTTATCGCACATTTTAACATGTCATTTTCTAGTGGAAATCCAAATTCTGTTTTTCCAAATGATCACATATTCCTGCAGTTTTCCCTTTGATTTCAAAGCGGTCGATATACACAATTTCTTTGCCATGATCCCTCAAATGTGGTTATCAAACACTTAAAAAAAAATAAAAACAATAACGGTTAGTAGCCCCTCACTAAATATAGGTAGTTGAATAGTTTTAAAAAATATTAAAGGTTAAGTGCCCCAATTTTACACATTAAAGGTGCAATATGTAAGAATGTTGTTTGAAAACAATCAAAACCATCAACCTAACTTTGTATTGTGTTGCAAAGCATGTTTAGCATGCTAACCCGCTAGCCCGGTCCTTCACGGTCCAAAGTTTCTATGTCAGTAGTGTAAACAACAAACGATAAACAACAACATTTCCGTGGTGCTCGCAGCTTTGATTGCTAACTGCATGTCTAACTGAGCTAACTAGCTAACAGCAGCTACAGTAGGAGTTAGTGGTTGCTTTGGTGATATGCTGCCCTCTATTTGTTTCGAGTTGACCCCCAGCGATGTCACTCAGTGGCCAAGTTGCATTGTGGGTAACGTAGGCACAAGGTTTTGAAATGGAAGCAGAATGTGTGGGATAGAGCTCGACCGGTGTATCAGTTGGGCCCATAGTGGCTTTTAAAAGGTTGTAATGCTGAAAAAGATGCTTGGAGTAGTTTATAATCATTAAGTCCCAAGTGAAGTTTATTATTTCAGTGCACTGATGTCATTCTAGACAATACAGTTTATTAGTCTGCTATAAAATATCCTGTCTTCATTATAAATCTATTTAATTCCATCAGCATTCAGGTGAGCTGATATTGAAACAGCAACCATAGTAAGAAAGTACTTTTGTGCAAAAAGCTGATCCCTCAAGCTGCAATGGCACCAAAACACAACACAGCCAATCCTTTTAATGAGTTTTTCCACATAAATAAACTCGTTAAAGTGGACTGCATTGATTTAAACACTTTAATTTAGTGTCACCCCCCATTTTGGATCAATTCCGCAACTATAGAGTGGAAATTTGGAAGCAGAGGTTTCATCATCTCAGTAAAAAGGCTGGGGGATTATACATGGAGTTAGTTGAGCAAGAGAGGAATACAGAGCGAGCTGGTCACACAGGCACAAAGGAAGCCACTGTGGGAGCTTCCAGCAGCGGGGCTTTAACTCGGAGGGACCGAGGCCTCTCTCAAGCTGCCTTTGAACTGGTGTTAGCTGAAAGTTTCCCAAGAGTTTGTGAGAGGGAAGCCAGGCTCTGGGAAATCGGATGTGAATGTGTGTGTGTGTTTGTGTGCATCTACAAAGAAGGCTTTATGTTTTGCAGGAATTAAAAGGTCACAGATCTGATTTTAATCCATTTGTTGGGATGTCATTTTGTTTTATTAAATGAAGACAGGACATATTTTAAAGTGGCAATGAAGCATTACGTAATCTGGGTAACAATATTCACATGGAGGTTGCATAACAGGCAACAGTTGCCAGCTATAAAACAGGTCTCACAATCAACACTTTGATATGCGGCTCTTCAAAGTAACACGAGATAGAGACACTAAATCATCTGAGCACAGTGCAAACAGAGCAAATTGAAATATAACAAGACAGCGTGCCAGAAATACAGAAACTGTGCTTTGAAAGAGGATCTCAGGTCACAAGATGACACCAAAAGAGGATCATGTGTTAGACACATTTGGGTATCACTGCTACAGTGCCAAGCTAGTTAGACTAAGTTTGTAGCAGTGTTTCTATCAGAGATTTAAGACTTTAACATACTTAGCTAGCTTGGCATGCTATCTGTTTATGTGTACTGTGTGGCTGCTACTCATGGTTAGCGCCTCGACAGATACTTTGGAGCCTGATACCAGTACCAATATTATTGAGTAAAAGATTCAGACATCGATATATTAGCCAATAAACACACATTTTTTCAACGCTTGCAGCTACTTAAGTTCATTAGGAGATTGCCGCTGCATGAGGATGAGAACATAATGACTACAGTTCCTTTTTTTGATGTGAACTCTTCCTTTTAAAAGCCATAAATGCAACCTGTTGATGAGTCTGTCTTGAGTGACTAAAGATGTGAGGCATGCTGTTTGCAGAATATGACCTACTGATGTTTGTCGGGGTAATTGGCACCTGCTTGTTAGTGAATGATTAGGTAGAGCTTTAAACCGGCTCTGAGTTGACACTTGTTTTCCTTTGAAGGATGATCTCCAGCTGAGCGAGTGTAAAGTCTCAAAAGCTGATAATTCAAGCACATATTTCCTGAAAGAAGGTGATTTGTACTGTCAGACTGAGCCCTCGTCAGACAAATAACCGATACTGAGCTGCTGATAAACAGCCGAGCAGGGGCTTTCATTTCAGTGCAGCGGGGAAGTAGCACACAAGAACAACCCAACGTTCCCACAGGTGTAATGAGTAACTTGAATGTCAGGTCCCTTTATCGTCAGGTCACTTCCTTGGCCCGGCTCCAGTTTCCAGTTTCAGCTTTTGTCACTGAGGTGAAGAGAGGTGCTTGTTTGTGTGTGTGTGCAGGTGGAGGGATTAGCAAGACACACACTGAAAGGTTAGATTAGGTGTTAAAGAACAAAGATGGAGTTAATTTGCAAATACACATTATTGCATATGGTTTTCTTAGTTTCCACAAGGAGGATACAGTATGTTTTTGTGGTAACTGATGCAGGAAGAAGAAGTCTACTTTCACACTGAGGTCAGAGGTCGGCTACAGAGCGGCTCTACTGGAGCTTGGAGGCATTAACTGGCTGTGTGCCACATCCGGGGGGCTTTTCCCTTCCCTGTCTGGCCTTCAGAGCACTGAGGGCTCTGCAGTAGGTCTTCAACTGCTGGTGATTTTTTGCGGTGAGGCTGGTGATTTTCTGAATGAGTTGTTAGGCCTTTAAAAACCCAGAAAATAGTAAAAAACTGCCCATCAAGATTTTCCTAAAACTCAAAATGACGTCATGCAGTGTGCTTTTTTTTGTCTGACCAACCAACCCTCTCCATGCCAATCCCCATGGTCTGCAAACCATGTTCAGCTGGTTTTCAGCTGCAAATCGTCCCAACATCTCATCAAAAATATCTGTTTTTGTTGCAGCTAATATGGCTTCAAAAATGTCTGGACATCTTGTTAAAACTGCCCAGTTATTGGCTGCATATTGTCCTGACATCTCGTTAAAAATACCTGGTTGTGGGCTGCAAATATTCCTCAAGTATCATCAAAAACATCAGGGTTTGTTGCCACTAACATGGCTGGAAAATGTCCCGACATCTTGTTAAAAATACATTGTTTCAGGCCACTAACTGTCCAATGATTGGTCAAAAATAAACATATGTGCCATATAAAGCTGAGAAAAGTAGCAAACCCTCATATTGGAGAAGCTTGAAGGATTAACCCATGATCATAACAGTTGCAGATTCCTTTATTAGCTTGTTTCAGCTCTAGTTTGAAGGAAGGACATGCAGAGTCGATGTCGGCTTCGACATCATGTCATTGTACTTCTTGTCTCAGCCTCACAGAGAAAAGTGACCGGCACTGAGTGGATTTTAGGATCGTTATACAAAAGACCACAAATTATACACCAGTCTTACTCACTGAAATTTGGCAAATGAAAGCTGTATTTCTGAGGCACATTTTGGAGGAGACTATTGAATCGGACAAGCCTGTCAGCCTGATGACATACTCTATTTGGTCTTGAAATATGGACCCTACATTGGACATGGTGATCGTCTTGCAGAAGGAGGGTGGATCCTTGCCATCGTGGAGAGATTGATGTCGGTCTTCCCCCGCTCTGCACCACCCATTTGTCCCTAAATATTTAGAATAGTCTGTTTATAATGTAGCCGGCCAGAATGCAGTGTGTGTTTTCTTAAATCAGGATGTATGCTGCTTAGGAGAAGACGGGCAGACAGACGCCTTTAGTCTGTGACTACAAAGAAAGATCTAACGACCTGTTAATCACAATGTCCAATAGGTCCCTAATGGCCTATTGATTTAAGGATTTAGGTAATGATGTAATGACTCTGGGCATTCCTGTCAGGATAACTACTTTTGTTGGACGATATATTGAGCATTTTATTCTGCTGATATAATGATGATATCGATTGATGGATATACGAACACTTCAAAGATGACACAGCTAGCATTGAATTTTCTTTTTCAGAGATCCTTTGTTGATTTTGTTTGGCAAGAGGGTTCACTCGGAACAGATTTGAGAAAACCGAACTCTGAAACAATCTGAATTTCTATCTATTTGTAGTCCCTGGATAAAGTCAGGGCTGTTTTGTAAAATAACCCAATCTTTTAAAAGAAGAATTAGAAAATGTAAATGACAGTTGTCAGGATGTAAAACCAATAATCTGTTGATTTTCAAAATAAAAACACTAAAACACTTCAACGACGACACAGCTAGCATAGTGTTTTCTTCTTTCAGAGATCCTTTATTGATTTTGTGTGGGAAGAGGGTTCACTTGGAACAGATTTGTGAAAACCAAACTTTGTAACAAACTGAATTTCTATCTTTTTTTGTTCATCCTGAAGGATGGTGTTTATTTGTATAACTCTGGAAGTTATACATGTTTTAACTTGGCTTACACTAACCTGCAAAAAGCAGCCAGGACAAAGTCAAGCTCTTTCCTTCTCCCGTACTCTGTCCATGCATTCACACACACTTTCAAACTGTTTTGTTTGTATGTTGGGGCAGTTCATCCCTGCTTTGCCCCCCTCACTGTCTCAAAGCATTCCTCGGCCGTGATGTCACCAACCGTCTGAGAGCCTAATTTATTGTCTGAGGTTGAGGTTTATCAAGTGCGGGGTGAAGGTGGGGGCGCTGAAAAGTTTCTGTGTGTGTGTGAGGGGGCAAGCGTCTTTGTGTGCTGTCGGAGCGTATCTCATCTGCCCTACTTGTGAGGCTTTGATTCAAGTCTGAACTGGTCCTGAGCGAAGCTGCATGTGTTTGTAGGAAACACAGTAAATCCCACCTGCATGTGCTGCAGCTGGAAGAAGCGTGTGACTAGGAAGGTGTGAGACACGTCTGTCTGCTTCTTTGTGAATTGTCTAATTTGTTTAGCTGTCATACTGAACGAGGCTGTTCTAGTCTGTGGTTTATACACACTTCTCATCACCTGGAGGGATATAAAGTCACCACTGAAAAACTCACTGACTACATGTCTGGTGGTTTTTTACACCGTGCAAGGCCAATTTACCCTCGACTGAATGAATGTGGCAAGTTTTTCACACATTTCTTGAGCTAATTAAGCAGAAAGTTTCCCCGCAAGCAACATTTTCTACACTATTACACCAGAACGCTTACTTACTTTTTAAATATGAGACAAATGTTGTATTTTCCTCCTCATTTAAGACGGTTTCTACCAGAGAGCAGCTGTTTTTCCTTAAAATGTGAATGTATTTTTCATCTAACACACCCACAAAAGGCTTTGGACAGACTTGTAAAAATAATTCAGGGATACCATACAAGGAAATAGTGTTTATATAAATTTACCAACACACAGGATGATGATGTAACTGTGCTATTTGGGGTATATGTAAAAGCTTGTCTATTGGAGGAAATGCCTGACCCTTCTGGCTTTAAACTGTCTACTATGTGTTTAAGGCGCCAAAAATACCAAAAATCACAGACTGAACAGAATCACATAAAGAGACAAAAACTGCAACCCCAAATTTTAGCAATCTAAAGCTGTTCTTTCCGTCCTCCTCCAGTCCTGAAGTGCAGCTCGAGAGCCTCTGACTGTAGCGTCCGTCACCATGGTGGAACCAGCCGACAGGCCGTCCGCAGCCGGACAGAGGCTGGGCGCCCCCGAGAGCTTCGGGGTGTCCACGCTGGAGCCAGGCCTGCGTCCTCCCGCCCAGGCTCCAGGGAGACAAGTCTCCATAAGGGTGCAGATGCTCGATGACACACAGGAAGTCTTCCAGATATCGGTGAGTAATACTAATGTGTGTGTGAGTGTCTGATTCTGCTTACATATGTTCTTGGACGATTACAGACACATATTAGGGATGATATTGTGAGGTGGGTGTAAAAGTTTGGCTGTTTTCCATTCTGCTCCTTCTTCTTTCTGACTCTTGGATGCAGAAAGGTTAGTGATATGTTTTTACTAGGGAAACATCACACCAGGGCCACAGGTGAGCACCTGTGGCCCTGGTGTGTCAGGGCCCTTGTCGTGGCACTAAAGTTTTGGCTACAGTTATGCTGGTTTCTGTCTCATCTATCTATTTATCAACCACCTGTCACAATAAAACACCAGATTTTGTTTATCTGTGGGAACATTCAAATACTTTCCC
Organism: Pagrus major; assembly: GCF_040436345.1. NCBI lineage: Eukaryota > Metazoa > Chordata > Actinopteri > Spariformes > Sparidae > Pagrus > Pagrus major. The sequence continues at coordinate 20,894,811 of NC_133238.1, forward strand.
CTCAGTCTTTATGTAATCCATTACTAGTTGACCATTTACCTTGAGTCTTATCGCGTATCTCACTTCCTGGAGATACACAGGAAGTGGGATCAAAGCCAGTTTCCTGTCTAAACACGCCACACCTCCAGACAAACACACATTGCAGCGTCAGCCCTTAGTTTTCCCTCTCACTGTAACCCAGTCTGAGTGAGTCTGAGGTGTGTTTGTGTGCAGCAGTCTCCCTGGCTTCCTAATGTTGTTTAGAGAAATGGCTGCACAGGCTTTTGTGTATCATCTTCAGGTGGGAGTGGTCTCGAATTTATGAATTAATGTCCGACAGAGCATTTGGTTGCGTGCCCTCCTCGCCAATTTGCGCGGCTTTAGAAAACCCAGCCGCTGCATTATGAGCTCAGAAACTGGGGAGTTTTTGTGATGATAATTAAGAAAGAATCCAGCGAGTCACTGTCTCAGACTCTCAGCCGGCTTGCCGAGCATCCAGAGCTGCCAGTCCGGGGAGCCGTAATTGGCTCTTGTGAGAATGCCAAGAATGTATGTGGTCGTTGGTGTGTCAGTGCCTGAGGACGTGTGCATGAGGCACAATTCGACAGAGGACTGGGATCTGGTGTCTGTGTGAGGGATGTCATCTGCATTTTTCAAAATCCTAAATTGATGTCTCCTCAAATTGATGCGAGAGCAGCAAGCTTGTGGTTCTCCACAAAGCAGCAGCAGCAGCAGCAGCAGCGGCGGCGGCAGCAGCAGCCCTCCTATCTTTTTCTATCCTCAATCGTTCACACACACACCCAAATTAAATGTCCTATCTCTGTGGAACATCTGTAGACGTCACTGCTCTGACCACAGGCAGAACGCATCAGCTGACAATGGCAGCAGAACCAGAGAAAACGGCACACACACACTCTCACACACTGTTGTCCAGGTTGAAATTGGTTGGTTTCTGTCACAAGAGCGAAATGTCAACCAGCCAAAGACTCTACTGAGAATAATAATGAAGTGGAGGTGGAGGGAAGGATGAGGGTTCAGAAGGCAAAGAGAGAATGATTTGAGGAACTAAATATGACCATTCTGCAGCAAAATTAGCTCGTATTTAGGGGTGGGAATCGGAGTAAATCACCAGAAGAGGTACATTGCAAGATAATCATCTAACGATACCTCACAATATCTGTCTAACTGAATAGTACAGAATATTCCCAATGAACTGTGATGAAACAATCTTTAAAGAAGTGCATACAGTCTTAGCTTAGTGTGTCTTTAAAAAATATCGATATTTGGCATCAGTGTATCGCTAATTGCATTGCAAGAGCGATAAAATATACTGTTCCACCCTTAATATATATGGTATTTTTTTCTAATGCAGCATGTAAAATCACTAAAAATAGGCAATTGACTCCTTTTCCATTTCTAGTAGACAAGTCGACCTTTCTGATTTGGAGGGCGCATGGAGGGCAGTGGCTATGTCTCTTTTACTTTGGTGTCTTTATCAAAGTCGGCGCCGACTGCAGAACTAACCTGAATGCTTCGAAGCTTTGAATCCCGACGCCCAAATCTGCACTCGAATGCTTCAGGGTTTGTTTGTTTTTTTAAAGAGGAAGCAGACGTTGCATCAGCTGCGCTAAAAAAGAAGCAAAGGGCAAAGATAAAAGAGACATGGCGTTTAATTGGTAACAAAATTCAAACCCTGATAAGTGCCCACAGAAGAGTATCTGTAAGCGGAAAACCATCCTTGTGAGGGAGCGTTTGTGCACCACGTGCAAAAGCTTAACCATCCATACTCAGGTGCAACAGCTCTTCTCTTTTTGCAGACTAAACAGTGATGGCTCTCCTCCTGTCCTTGTCTCTCATTCAGCTCATAATAACGCTAATAGCAGTTAGCTTAACGTGTCCCTCCCCTCCCTGCTGTTGAAGCTATCGATGTTCCCTGGAAAGTCTCAAAAAACGGGAAATCCCAAGCCAACTGAACAATATTTAAGCTCTACTTGAACAGCGATGGATAGAAAATGCCAATGTCCTCAGCGTTATTGCACGTCATGCCATCATGTCGAAAAAGGGCGTAAATTAGCAGGTCCACCCAGGTCTTATGTTTCCATAACAGCCAATTGGAGTTGGAGCCGATAAATACCTGGGAACGAAAGCAGATTGTACACTTTCTTATTGTAGACAAAAGCAAGATGTTAGTAGCTGTTAGTGGCTTTTTGTCCAGTGTGAAAGGGGTATTAAGAAATCAAGAAAACGAAAGAAGTGAGAAGAAAAGCATGGAAAGTGACCCAACCCGCTGAATGACTTGTAATGTTTTCAGTGCTTGAAGTGAAATAAGGGAAGCATTGTCTTCCGAGCTCGACTCACCTAATCTGTCTTCTTCCTGCTACAATGCCCTCCAGTGTATTTGTGCAGTAGGTGTAGTCTAATGTGTGAATCGACAGATAAGCCTGCAGCTTACAGTAACGTTGGCACTCGTTTGGGAATTTTCTCACAACTGGGAAGTAAAGTGGAAGGCTTGCTCATTAATTGAGCCTGTTATCTTAAAAGCTCAGCCCGGGGGGCTCCAGTCATAAATTTTAAAGATCCAAAACATTGTCTTTATTATTAACAGCCGATTGTAAATCCATTGGTGACATATTTTGGGTTCAGAAAATTACACCATAGCCTTGATATGCAAATTAGACCATGCAAAGTTGAATGAAATGCAAAGAAATGCAGAAAATGTACTGTAAGAAATACGATTTCAGTTTCTGCTAATGTTAGCTTACTGCAAATGCCGCTTGTTTCATAGTTTCACGTAAAGAATGCATTAAATATGAAGCAAATGCAGGCCTTGATAAGAGTCAGCAGTGGCTCCATGCATCAATGTTAACTCTTTGCAGCAAATGAGTGGAGCAGAACCGAAAATATGAGCATTTAATGGGAATTGGTCAAGCCGATCCATGTGTTTCTAAGGGCACATGGCTGTTTACACTCGGGTTGAGCTTTTGTTGTCTAGTTAAAGGGGCGATATGTCAGAATTTTAGTTGAAAACCTTCAAAAATTATGGCCAGATTCTGAAGAAATAGCAGTTTTGACTATGATGTTGATGTGCTGTGTTGCAGAGATATCTTATGAAGCATGTTAACCAGCTTGCCTCATCCTGTTTCAAAGCTCAGTGCTCATGGTGTGAATACAGGTCTCCGAGCTCCCAGTCTGACTCGCTAGCTGCATGGCTAACTGAACTAACTAGCTAACAACAGCTATAGTCGGCAAGAGTATGTGGTTGCTCTGGTAATAATTCTTACATGATGCCCATTTTCCAATTTGTTTTATACAGACAACAAAGCTTTGCCTCAGAGCTCGGAAAAGTATATTACATACACAACGCTGGTCAAGAAATTCAGTTTTACTAATTCGTTATTAAAGAAATGACGTCCAAAGCGCTCCAAAGTGACATCTCTTTGATCCACATGATTGAAACCGACTGCTTTCATCCTCAAAGTCCTATGTCATGATGCTTCTGGTGTTATGAAATCAGCTGTATCCACTGCCTTCCAGTCGGGAATGCAGCCTCGGCTCAAGCACCATGAACGGACTCGATTAGCCAGATTCCCATGAGGGAGTAACGTGGAATCCATTAGAAGAGCATTTCAGTGTAATGCAGCTTTTTTCCTTTCATGCAGTCACATAAAAAATATGCTGTTTAGCTTCTGCATTTCGCACAGATTTGAGAATTCGCTTGTTGCTAATCAGTATTTTTATATAATTTATTGTCATTCTCTTGTTCCCCTGAACATCGACATTGTTTCAGTATACATTACATCAATAAAACATTTGCACACACTGCATTAGAGACCACTATGACTACACACTAACACACACACACACACAGTTGGAGGCTTCATTATTAATGTGGAATGGAAACAGCGTGATAGAGGAGTGTGTGAGTGCAGAACATTGTCGTTCACTCCCACCTGATAAATAATTGAAGATAGAGAGGATGTGCTGTGTGTGTGTGTGTGTGTGTGCGCGTGTGCGTGTGTGTGTGTATGTATTTGCATGCATGGTGAATAATGTTACTCATTTGCCTTGAGTTGGTTTCTCCTGTTCTCATGTAATTCAGTATCAGTGAAACCATTCATAAAGCTTAGTTGTGCTTTTCCTTCCAAATTCAAACAGTATTTGAGAAGCTCGGAGAGAAAACTTTGCTGCGTGATTTTCCCTCACAGTTAAATCTTCCTGCCCCAGATTCTCCCGGTTTATCATGAGGTCACAACAGCGGGGATCGTGGGGGGAATTTTCCAAAGGAAGCCATTTTGGTTTGTGTGGTTGAGATTAATAAAACTCAGCGAAAAGGAACAAGTGACTGCACTTTACTGGAGCTGCTTCCACCTGTTTCTAAATGGAAGCAGGGGCTCACGTGTGCAGCATTCAAATGCTGTTTTAATTGAACATAATTCCTAATCCCATGTTGAGCGGCATAATTGAATAGAAAATTCTGATTTAGCGGTGCAATCCCTCCTTTACACCGTGTCTAAAAGGGAGCTGTAGCGTGAGCAGGAGCTATTAGAAACACATTAACGAGCCACACTGTTGCACCGGTTGACACGTGCCTTCATTATGCTGAACATGGACATTGCAGTGTAATCTGCCCCGCTGCTGTAAATATTCACCAGAGCAACAGATGTGTGGCAGCCGAAATAGTCCCCAATGAATGCACTATTTGTTCCTGGTTCAGTTTCCCTGCATTTTTTAGGAAAATTATTTACAAATACATGTTTGCATTCATTTTATCGTTTCCTTCAGTGTTTTATTTAGCTTCTTGTGCATGTGAAAGATCTTGAAAGTTAAAAAGTCCACACCAACAGAAGCTCCTCTCTCCCACAGAAAACACTGCTCCTGAAACGTGTCGTCAGTCGTCCCGCCTTTAATTCCGTGACTTTGTGACATCACACTACAACACCATGTCATGCATTTGCATAATTCATGCATATATTCACAGTAGAGGTGAAGCTAACTGGAAGCTGAAAACATGACAGAGCCAAAAGGAGACACTGTGAGCGTTACTGGCTCAGGCGTGTGTGAGCTGGCCAATCAGAGCAGACTGGCTATTCAGGAGGAGGGGCCTTAAAGAGACAGGAGCGTTTCAGACAGAGGCTGAATACAGAGCTGCAGCACTGGACTGTATGAGAAAACTGATGTGTTATTTGAGCATTAAAGCATGTAGATGTATTCTAGTAGTAACCTAAAATAACATTTTGAACCTGCATATGAGAATAATAGTCTCCTTTTAAATCATGAATCCTCCATTATTCACACATGGAGTCCTCTTCTTCGTTGACGCATTTCTTGATGTTTTACCGCCACCTGTAGGTCAGTGAAATAGTGTCAGACCATTGGCCGGAACGTAACAAAATGAACTCGACAGAGGCCAGGAGGGAAGAGCAAAACACTGACATTCACTTTAAAATGACATGTTTTCTTCTATGTAGAAACAGCCAAGTGTTTTGATCCTGTCATTTCTACATACCTATCTTTTTTTTTTTTTTAGCCTGGTGGTTTTTACATTTAGCTGCACGCATCTTATTCTCTCGCGGAGGTCACGACAGACATCTGCAACATCTTCACATTCATGATGACAGAGATGAAGTCCTGGTGATTCCCTGCGGTGCAGTTGAGCTCAGTTAAGTCTGTTCCCGACGGACTTCCTCTTATTGGTTCAGATGCATCTCTTTTTTCCTGTCTCAAAGATGATATAATACTTAGGGAGTGTTCTTTCTTCCTTGTCTGGCTTGCTTACTTGACCTTAATCCCTGCAAGACCATCCAATATATCCACATCAAGATTGACCTTCTCAGTGGACGTCAGAAGCTTTAAAACCAAACTGTCTGATAGCAGGAGATGCTGGGCAGGAGTGTGTGTGTGTGTGTGTGTGTGTGGGAGTTGTGTGTGTTCAGGCGCAATAAGATCATTGTGCGGTTTCTGTTGCATGATTGGATTGCGGCTTTATGATCTGCATGGTACCTGACCTTGTGTGTTTTTTGTGTTTTTTTCGCATAAAAGTGAAACGAGGGGAGATACAGGACCACGGGTGGGGGGAAGGGTTATGAGGATTACGATGATAGAAGCTCTTTATAGACAACATCATTTGATAGACTAGTGGTCCCCCGAGGCTGGTGATAAATGAGCTACAAGTCCCTCACCACATTATGCACACACTCTCACTCCTTAGCTGCGAGGCTGTGCAGTTGACATTTCAAATGGATGGGCCTTTGTGCTGTCGGCAGCCTCGGGAGTAAGTGATACATGTGGAGGGAGCTGATATGAAAGGAATGAGAAGGGGAGATAGCGAGTCAGTCACACCTTTTTTAAGAAGTGTTTTAAAAGACAAAAGGAGCAGTGACAGGCTTTGATTACCACTGAGTTGTTGTTTCTCTTGATCTGATTGTATATATAGCTCTAGCGTTTAAAGGAACAGTTCAAAATCAATATTCAGTCACTATCTTGTCAACCCCGTGCTGATGCAGAAGAAGTCAGGTGAAGGTTGGTAGTATTAAAACGGAAGAAAAGCAAAAAGCAAATGGCTCCATAAAGTTTTTTTTGGCGTAATCCAAGTCTCAGGAAGCCCCAAGATTTCAAATTGATTTGACATATTCACACCCTGGATGCACGTTCAAGCTTGTACAGTCACTTCAGACACGGAGCACGCTAAGGCTATTAGCTTAAGAGCTACAGTGAAGATTTCAGCTTAAAAGCCTTGTAAATAACGTCTTTTCGAAGCAGTTTGGGGTCTCATGTCTTCTGGTGAATTGGATTACGCCGGACAAGCTGTATGGAGCTTGTTTATGTTTATTTTATGTTTTGCTGCGTTTAATGTACATTTCAAAACAAGTCCCCATCTACATCAGTTGTTGAGGAGAATGCTGCAACTCTGTTTAACTGTGAAGCTCCAGAAATGTTTTGTGGACTACGAAACTTCATCGTTTTTTGGGTGAACTGTTCCTTTAAGGGAATCTTTGCTTTGTGGGTTAGCTGTATCTCATCCCTCCTCCACAACAGAGGTATGACTGCCTCATTGTTGTGCTTCCACAGCTGAGACCTCAGTTATTTGGCTGTAATAAGAGCAGAGGAAATTAGTTTGAATGCAGCCTCCCATTAGTGAATTAGTATGCACGGAACCAGACGGTTGCAATTTTGTCCAGTCGCAAAGTTATTTTCAAGCTTTCAAGTTGAACAACAAACTTTCTTTTTAGTCTCAAATTGAATTTTGAGATGTTTGTACCTCCACCACTGCAGTATTTTACCCTTAAGCCTGTTAAATCACAGCTGAGATTCAGTTATTTCCAATGTTTTCCTCTCTTTTTTTTTTATAGAGTAGCTTTTTCTCCTGGCATTTACACTGGAGAGAGACAAAACGATAAGAGATGAGAAAGAGTGTATTTAAAAGCTCGGAGCCGAGCTATGATGGTGGTTCTCCATGTCTTTCTAAAATTGGCAGGAGTCCTGGCAGTAAAGTCGCAGTGGTTTGGATGTGTGGGCAGATCCAAGGTGATGTTTAAAGTCAGTAAGTGTAGTCATTTCAGGGTGAGGCTCAAACACCGGCTTTGTGATCTCTGGGTTTACAAGCCGTCGTCTCAGCTCGGCTGAGTCGTGCTTTCTCCTCTCTTCTCTTCTCCTCTCTTCTCTTCCCATCCCATCTCCAAACCCTCGCTTGTGATCTTCCAAGTAATCTCTTTCTGTCTTTCTGCTCTCCTGGAGCGCGTACAGAACTAACAGTAGCTTTGGCAGGCCTCGTTCATCATCGTCCGGAGAGACCTGCTCTGCGTGTGTGTTAAAAGCCTCAGTCCGTGCTCAATCCAGCACCGTGACACACTAAACCTATGTTGATGCTGTTTACACGGCCTCACAAGGGTCACATTAAACCAGGTTACTTGGATATGTGAGTTTATAGGCCACTATGCATGGACTCATATGCAGTGAGGGGCATGTGTGCAGGCAGTGACTTACCCTGCAGATAATCTCTCTTAAGTCTAGTTAATTACAGCCCTATTAAAATAAATATTTGATTAGATTTGCGGATGTAATATCCTCCTCTTCATGAATCTCTCATAGATGGGAAAGAACATGACTGAATAATGTATTGTTTTTTTTAATCATTTAAATACACGGGTGATTCATCATCCTGAGTCAAACCACCGACTTCCACAGAACTATTGAACGTTATCATGAAAATTCTTGCGTCATGGTTTCTGGGCCTTTTACCCGAACAGCAACTGGCTAGTCATAGTTTATCAGCTGGGCTCAGAAGCCCTGTTAAGCTTTTATTTTGAAAACCCAACCTACTCCAGAGCCATTGGTAAGCCACTGTTACCATCTGGGGGCTTTTGTTTTGAAACTGAAGCCCACTCCAGGGACCCCGGTAAGCTTCAGTAACGTTTTAAAGGAACAGTTCACCCAAAAAATGAAAATGAAGGGCAGACTTGGATAATTTCCGTTTGCGCAGTGACTACTTTGTCAGCTTTTTAACTTTGTGATCATTATGAAGCGAGCTGTCGTCTTACTTAAGTTATTGTTGTTGTTTTTTCTTTCCTCCATCTCGTCCGTTCTGCTTTCCATCTGAATTTCGTGCGTCATCCGAATCAAGTGACTATGAACAACCTGTCCTGACCCAGGCGATTAGAGCTAGAACAACAAATATCAAATTATCAGTCTTGGAAACGTTCTGTGACTCTATGTGATGTCCCAACCTGAAGTTTGAGAAACATGTGGATGCAGCATGCTTGGATACAGAGCCTCACAGAGACGAATTGTGCTGTATTATGTAATGGCTGGCATTCACTGTCTCATTCCTGCGGTCACAGACCTCAATGAGGGACTTCTGACTGTGGACTGACTTTCCTCTCTGCTACTTGTACTCCTTATTTTTCTTTCTGTAGCTGACCCAAGAGTTTGACCTTCCTGTGGAGCAAATTTAGAGAATTACCCCATGGGAATCTGTGAGGTCTCATACTGTTGAAGGAGGTCTCCTGGCATTCTAGCATACTAGGATTGGTTGTATTTGTAACACATTAGAGTGAGGAATAAACGAGTAAGCAGGCATTTTTTTTACTTTACTATTAAGGTGGGTGTGTGTACACGGAGCCACGTGGAAGCATTTAAGACGTGCTGAGTTCAAAGACAGGGCCACAGACGGAGTTGCCTCCAAGCGAGGGAGGAGGGAATCAGGGAGCTAGACGGGTAGTATTGCTCAGTGAGAAGACTATTGCTGATGGAGAGACAATTAGACTGTTTCTGACACAGGGCCGGATGGGGGGAGGAAAGAAATGAAGAGGGCCCCTGCCGAGGAACAAAAAAGAGATGTGGTGCTACACAGAAAGAGGGAGATTGCAGCACTGGGAGCGGGAGAGAAAGATGCATACAGGCGCACATCCGACTCCCACAGAAGCCTTTTGCATTACGCCGGTAGCCAATGAATGAGCAAACACTGTCCGCTCTGCTTGGCTGCAGATGGGATCCTTTTAGTAATTGCAGTGAATGAGGTCCCCAGTGAGGGAGGCCAGTCAAGCCAACAGTGGAAGAGCTGGGCCCCATTTAGGGTAATCACTGTACCTCTGTTGCACTGTGCTACACAAAACCACAGCAACAAATTACTCGTTTTTGTGGATTAGGTCTGGAACAGCCTGTCGAGACGGACTTACGGTGAAGATTTCACCGCTATTTTTACAAGTTTGTCCTGTCATTCCTTTCTTACGAGTAGGATATTAATTATTTCCTGTATTTGATGCTTTACATGTTGTAAAAACATCTCTGCTTTCTTGACACCGCAGCCACGCTTCCAGTTTTTACATGGTAATACCTCAATGCTGTTGTTTTTAAACACAATGGGAAATTAACATCAGCCGCTAGCCAAATGCTGCAAGGTTTATCGTCACAACCAGACACCCTGGACGATGGCCAAAACTCATTTGGAGCTCCTGTTGGGTTTGAAAAATGAATCGGGCTGAGGTTGTCCAGTAAGGAACACTCGGTGTATTTTGTGATACATGTTGGTGTTGGACACAGGAGTTGTTTTTTCTCCCCAATCAGATAATATTCACTGCGATATGAGGTTTTACTTTAGAATTTTTCCCTGATAAGAAGAAAGCGAGGCAGTGAGGGGTGTAATCATGGACTAAAATGACGTATTTACTGGTCTTTCTCTGTTATGACAGGAAATTAACTAAATCAATAACCAACTTTTACGTGTGACCAATACAAAAAGTTTGAGTTGCACCTGATTTTTGGACACGTGCACCCTGGAGCCTTGTACGGTATGAGCTAGACAGGTCTATATGTGTAGAGTTATTAGATATCGTGGCTTCTCTTTCCAGCTGTCTCTGCTGCTGTAAATCTACACCTGATGATGGAGGAGAATACTTTGCTTGTGTCAGGGGTTTTTCCCAAGGCGTAGGTGATAAAGTCACCGGTAAGGTAGCTTGTGTTGGAGCAATGAGGGCTTGAATTCTCCCCTGAAACACTCAGAGAATCAGCTTAGAGTAATTCAAGCTGCTTCTTGATAGCATTACAAAGTTTGTTCACACCCTTGTTTTGTTACTGTTCGGAGATGTAAATGTGTACTGGAATTAAGCGACTCCTCAGCATGAGAGTCTGGGAACCAGTGCTTCAGAAGTGGGCATGCTATGAGTTCAGCAAGTAGCTTAAACCCAAGTGTCGGCTTCAGTATCCTAAATGAGATTTCTCCCCCTTGATAAGTGTTAACCATGGCTCCTTATTGAACCTTTCTAAGGCCATAGAGCTGCCTCGCTCAATCTCTGTCGCAAAATCTGGACCCGGCGCTGTAACTTCACTCCTAAAGTCTTTGGACGTAGTCGAGGGTATGTGTGGGAGCATGCTGCACCGGGCTTCTCTTTTCAATAGGTGAAGTGTTTCTTAATCTCTCTCCTCGCTCCGTCCTCGTCTCCGTTCTGGATGTTTTCCAGAAGCCTCAGAGGAATTCAATGGCGACTCCCCTGCTGTGTCCCTGAGTCTCCAGCCGTTCGTCTCTCTGAGAAACAAGCGGAGGAATGTAGCCCGAAATGTGATGTTTGGGAGGAAAAGTAGTTTTGGTTTTCACCCTTCTCTCTCCACATTTCTGTTTTACTCTCAGACTTCATGTCTCTCTTTCTGTCACACAGTTTCGTCATGCAGTTTTCAAAGACAAACCCGTCATAATTCACTTTCAAGTGGACTCTTTGCAGCCTCTAATTGGGATCTTCCAACATTGCATCCTATGATGAATCACTGTCACCACTCCGTTGGGTTTAGCAGTGATTAATAATTGATAGAAGTGGGGTTTTTTTATCACTCTCCAGTGGATTTAGCAATAATTTTGGTACTTTTTAACTTATCAGTGCTATTTGGGAACATTTCATTTGAAGTTGATTGGCTGCAGATATTGTAAAGACTTTCTTGCTCTGAAAATGAGTGTTTAAGGTAGTATGTGTGTGTCGAGATATCCAGTTTTAATCGCATCGAAGATTCTCGGTTGCTGCGTAATTAAATTCCACTCCTTGCTTGTAAATCATCTGCGCATCCCAAGCACACACACACACACACACACACACACATTATTCAATCACGTTTCCACACCCTATTTGTTCCTCGTAAATCATCCGTTTCAGCAACACGTGCACAAACAAAAACACAGGCCAACGTTACGGCATATGTGACTCGCTTTGAATGGCTGGTTCTTTGCCTGAGGTTAAACGGGGAGAGGAACCTCAAGCTCTTCAAACTTAAAACTATTGTTGAGCTTCTGAGGTCACGGAAAAATTTGATTTGGCCTTTCCTGTTTGTCTTTGTTCTATTTTGATAATCATTGCTCTGTAAGTCGTGGAACTTCAGATCCCATGATGCTCTGGGGATGTTAACAGGAAGTATAATGTTGCTGTTGATTCAGCTACAACTTGAGGCCTATATATGTATTTATTATCAAACTGACACCATAAAAAGTACGCCGAATTAGCTATTAGCGGTCTTTAATTGCAGTGTACTCATGGTTGTACAGACAACTACCACTGGAATACTTTGATACAGAAGAAAACTTAAAAGCGGCATAATTATCAGGCAAGTTCTGTAGTTGTGAGGACTATCTATTTTTCTATGATCTCCAAGTGGATTTATGACATGAATTCTCAGAGGACATCAGAGATAATGAAAACCTCAGACAGTTTAAATCACACAGAATATAAAATCGTGTATATCACGTCTCTGTGTTCAGATTTGACTGAGTTATTATGACTCTTTACTCACACGATTGCAGCTAAAGTGTGCTAAAGGTTTTATTAATTTCCTCTGCGAGCTGTGTGTTGCAGCCATTTAGAGGCTGCAATATAGGTCATAAATCCCACCCCCCAGTGTTAGCAGATGGGACATGGGCCAAAATAAAACCTTGACACTTCAAATAACCCTTCTTATCACCCTGATTTATGTTCAGGCATTCATTTTCTGTTAAGTCTGGTTTAAGTAGTTATTTGAAGCTATAAAAAGGGGGTTGAAATGTCATGATTTACAGCTGAGCTTTGCCTGTGATTGGGTTGACAGGTGTAATTGTCTTCATTTTTGTACAGAAGAGTAAGTGGAGTTGCCATAATCAGTTTCTACATAGACTCAGGATGTCTTCTATACCTCATCACAATAGATCATTGGCAAATAAGCAACCTGCACTCAAAGATACCCACGCTGAAAGTATCCTTCTGGTCCTGTAAGACACCTGAGATAAGAGCTTATTCCATTTTATCATCCTCTTTCTTCATGGAGCTCCAGAGGCTTTTTTTAAGAAACAAAGCAGCCCTGTTGCGAGATTTACAGACCTCATTATTGCACAAGGCGAAGTACAAGCGTACCCACTGCCATCCTGCACGAGACACCAATTGCTTTTTAATGGTACGGCGTTGTGCATGTATTCCCCTCTGCTGCTTGATTTAATTGTCTGCCTCAAGTGTGCTGTGAGCCTCAACGTCAGCACACACACACACACACACATACATACTGCACACTGACACACACCGTTGTCTTCATAGCAGCCTGTAGGCATTCTCATCATCCCCCATCAGGGTGTTGCCAGTTTTGATTTCCCACAGCGCCGTGCAGTCACTGCTGACAATGCTAGCAGGTATACTGCCAATATGCTCTTCATTAAACATTCCACTTAGGCGTAAGTGTGTACATGTGTCCATCTGTCTGTGTGTGCGTGGACAGTCCCTTCCCCTTCTGGCAGTGCGGAGGAACTGGCTTTGACGTCTTGCCAGTGGGTTAAGCCGTTTAACCTAATCTGAACTCGAGGATGTGATTGGTTGACAGTTGAGGAGGGAGGAAGCCTCTCCCAGCTGTCCTGCTGTTCACTGGTATTTTTTAAAGTCTTTTTTTTTCCTTGGGGGGAAGTTGTACAGTTCAGGCTCGGGCAGTCCTGTAGTCTCATAACAGGATGGGAGGATGGATGGATGGATGGATGGATTATTGATCCCCAGGGAAAGTTAGGCATCCAGCACCTTACAAGAGACATACAAAAAATGCCAATCAAACAAGAATATAAACATAGAAACAAGAGTATAAGAAAAAGAATATATGAATTTGAAACAAAAACATGAGATTAGAAAATGAATATAAAAATGATAGTAAGAATAAAGGAATAAAGAACAATAAGATAAGAATGAAAACCAACAATATATAAATGAAAAACAAGAATGTAAGAATGAAAAACAGGAAAACGAGAATGAAAAACAGGAATATGAGAATGAAAAACAGGAATATGAGAATGAAAAACAAGAATATAAGAATGAAAAACAGAAATATAAGAATGAAAAACAGGAATATAAGAATGAAAAACAGGAAAACGAGAATGAAAAACAGGAATACGAGAATGAAAAACAGGAATATGAGAATGAAAAACAAGAATATAAGAATGAAAAACAAATTTATAAGAAAGAAATACAAGAATATACAGTATAAGAATAAAAGCACAGCAGTAAAGTGATAAAACCTGTTACTATACTGAATATCCTTCCAATTTGAAAAACTGGTGATGAAATGGTACATTAGCCAATACCAACACGCTATAGGGAGCATTTTCTCTCCTCCGACTCAAGCAGAGCTGTTGCTGGGTTAACCAGTGTACAGTCCACAGTGGGGATGAAGAACAACAGCAGGGGATCTTTGTGATTTGTCTTCTCACATGACAAGTGCTGCAGTTGCTTCAGGCAGCGTGGATATAGGAGCACCGTCAAGCTGAAGAATGAGCACTTTAACATGACACTATTAAACCAGATTTTTATGGACTTCAGTGTTTGGTCCTTTCAGAAAATAGCCTGTTTGTTTAGGCTATTAAACACGGTGGCGAGTCATGATTTTGAGCCTTGGGGGAAATTCCTAATGTAAATCATTTCTGCTTTTCCAAGTAAACGATCTTGGAACAGGTCAGAATGACGGCATGTATTCTGAGGAACTTAGGTAGAAAAACGGTAAGACAGCTTTGGATTTAAACCAGAGTATCATGATAAGGTTGACCATGAAAAACAAAACCCCACAGATTTAAAAGCTCCAATTACTGCTTAGTGTGAACACTCACAGCCAGACAGGAGTTTAGTCAAGGTTCAGGTGATTCCTCTCTCAGCAGGGTGTAACTATCTCTTTCATTTTCAGTCCTTCCATATTTCTCCCTGCTCTCTCCTTGTCTCTTTGTCACATACCCTTGAAGCTAATTTGTTTTTTAGTAATCCAGTATGGATTTCCTGACATTTGCATCTTCAAGAAAGGTTGATTTTTGTAAATTTAAAGTAATATCTGAAAGTAATAACAACACATTCTTTCTCTCATCCGTCTGACAAAGAGCTGAAAAAGATCCCTGCTGCAGCTCATAGCAGGGGGCCAGTGCAAGAAACCGAACAGCTTTGAGGTGTTTTTTTTCCTGGCTTTTCCCTCGGTGGAGAGTTCTTATCGTCAGTCTCACCCATCTGGTTTCCATCCCTGTTGACATTAGTCAGAGTGCAGGATTACAGACCTTTCAAACATGCCTTTACTTCATGCCGATTTGCCTCAAGTCATATTCTATTGTTTCCTGCATGCCTTTACACTTTATTTTGAAAATCAGAATCCCGCAGGGGCAGTGAGATATCTTGATTTTAATTTCCGAAAAGCCTTGAAGCTCAGTTTATACTTTAATTGTAGTAAAATAAACTTAAACCAAAAAAAAAGCCAAATGTAATATAGCATAACCCAACCATAAATGGTATGTGCAGTCATTTTTGGGGGGTTTCATAGGTCATTTGCATTCATGACGCTGTGGGAGATTCTGTAAACCCTCCGCACACCACGACACATGGTGAGAATATTTTACTTGGACATGAGTTGCAGGGCAAGACAGGAACTAAAGAAAGGGAGAGTAAAGGAAAATATTGGAGGAAAAACACAATGATTAACAGGTAAAATATGTCTCTGTAGACTTTTATATGGTAAAAAGGACAGGTTTTGAGAGAAAAGTGGAGTGATGGCACATTCATGTGGTTTCTAAATAATAGGAAAATTTAGTTCTTGACTGAGGAAATTCACAAAAGTTGGAACAAGTCTGAACTTTTGCCAACTTTGATGTCACAGAAACATGGCAACGAAAGGAAATGTTTCACGGGGCACATATTTGCAAGTCACACAGGTGCTCCTAATCATAAAAATTAGGCCAACTGTCTCAAAAAATATGACATAATGGTCACAGTCTGGAGCCTTGATTCACCCTGATAAATACCACACAAAGTCTTTGCAGCTTCCATGTTGTTTCCAAGCTTATGAACACACCAGAGTCAGAAGTACGACTTCCAGACTCAAGAACAAGGCACCATACAATCTATCTGTTTTGCATGGGAGAAAGAAAGATAGACGTTCCTTAGCTGCTCATCTCTAACATAAAGGGAGCTTTGGCCACAGAGAGACAGGAACTAAAGCAGAGAATGGAGACCAAAGAGATAAAGTGAAGTGAAATATGGGGAGGTTTTCTCAGCTATAGGCCTCAAGGGGCAAAAGGAGACTGGCGAGTAAAAAAGAGAGAGCAATTACTTTGATATACATCCCAGTTTACCCAGGCGCTAACCCTGTAGCATGAGAGAGGTCTGGGATTGGATGTAGGAGGGGAAAGTGTGTTTGCTGATTTTTCTGTGTTTTTGCTGGCTGATGACTTTGTGGAGGATGTTTCTGGCACAAAGACAGTCTGACGAGTAGACAGGCGCTCTGACAGCTTACTGGCAAGTCTCTATCGAAAGGCAAAGAGCCCATTGGTTTAACTGTTGTCTGCACACCAGACAAGGGAGTGAGTGAGTCCAAAGAAAAAGACAGCAAGAGAAGTAGAAATAAGACCACATCTTCCCTGATTGCTAGGCAAGTTGCATTGTGTTGTTCAAGTTCAATCTAGGGCTTCCCTAACTAAAGATTTTCCAAGTCGAGTAGTAGAAGTTAGTTTACGCAGTAAGGGGAGGTTCTCAAGATGGTTTCAAAGACCTGCAAACATCGCATTACACAAACTACTGCATGTCTACATCAATAACTACTACTAATAAGTACTTTTTGAGACTGCAAAGTAACCCAAAATAGAACAAACCAGAGGCTCTTAGCCAACAAACTAGGGAGGAAGCTAACACAGAAGGCTAATATCACCAAAGTTTTGAAGGGTCAAGGCCGAAGCGAGCTGCCTGTTAAAGACATTGCTAATGGCAAAAGTGGTAGTAATTCTGAATGTGTTAAACAAAGTATACATACACATGAACTCGCCTTGTTACGTTGCCCACTTGCTCAGCTACGATTCTGGTGCTCCTTCCACCAAAGCCACCTCCTCCTGGCCATCCAAAGTTCCTGTGCTAGCGGTGTACGTATCAGCACTCCCCCTGGTTAGCTTCATGGCTAACAGCGCTAACTACTGTAGGAGCTACAGTTAGCAGCAGTTGTGTTGCAACCATCCTCCTGATACTTTTGTCTTGGCCCTGTCGACAAGACTAAGACACTACACATCAACTAATGTTTTTTTCAACTTTTAGGTGGCACCCCTAATTAAAACTTTGGGTACCTTAATTTGAAGCAATTTGGTTCAGTTGCCATCAATTTGGGCTGACACAGCCTGGTTTATTATCAATAACACAGACCAGAAACACTCACAGCGTGCGATCTACCACAATCAACCTGCCAGCTGACCAGAATGGATATTTCCATCATTAGTTGTGACATACAACCCCCCCATGTTTTGTTTCTGTTGTACCACTAAAATTTTAAGTCTAGTTTGCTGAAAAGAAAAGAGCATGATTCATTTTATGAAAGGTAAACACAAAGAGGAAGCAGTGACCACAGGCTGCAGACAGTCTCAGTGGTTTATAGGGATCTTTTTTTTCTCTTTGCTGGAGACTAACCAGTTATTTTGCTGCTCTCTGCTGTCCCATAAATAACAATGTTGTGTTTTCCTCATTAGCCACGTCACAAACAAGAGGATTTTAGTTTAACAGCTGAATTGCTGCGAGGGAACAGTGAAAAGATGCAAACACAAGTGCTTGTGTTTGTTCCTTTTCCCATGTCTGGAGCTATTTTTGATTACTTCTGGAGGCTCGGCTTGTCCCTTGGGGAAGTTTTTTTTGGCTGATGCTGTTTGCCAGGCTTGAATCCAGATTCCAGCACGGTTCACTGATGGACAGTCGGTTGTTAAGGCTTCCCTGGTAGACCTTCTCGCCTTCTAATTATCTTAAAAGACAAGAACTGTGTTGGTGGGAGGCCCAAAAGGACAGCTGTGTGAAACTGGACTCTGCCTTTTAAGGACGCGACCATGGCCTTTGCATGTCGCTTTTACAATCCAGCAGGAAAATCTGACCTCAGTCTTTTTAATTGCGTGTCTGCATGCAAGCGCACATGCCAATGAATGCCTCACTGTGTGCAAAGTGCTCAGTATGTCTGTTTGCAATGCATCATTCCACATATGCTAGATAAGAGAAAAAACCTTCTCCGAGATCTGTGTGGATCTGAGTGACTACAAGTGTATGTTTCTGGCCGGCTAAGAAAGCCTCATTGATGGTGGCTGCTGAATGAAGTGATTGTGATTTGAACTGAAAGGACCTCAGTCTGGGCTCCACAGGGCCTAGTTTGCTCTGTTCAGCTGAAACAGACACAGCAGTTATTTTTAGACCTTTAAACTCTCAAACTAAGAACTTGTTGGAGAGATTTGCTTGAGGTGCTCTTTCATTTACAATCCTCACGTTCCTTATTCGTTACCCCGATACATGCAGAACCTATATATATCACGTGTGACCTCGGCTGGATGACCGTTTCCTCTGCTGAAGCTGTTGCCAAGATGAGAGCAGATCACGAGATCAGGCTTTTCCTTCCTTTTTAAGGGCCACGTTAAGTTAGTAAGCAGCCTTTGCTCCGCTGTTTGCTGGTGTTGCTTCTGTTTGGGTTGGTAAATAGACGATCGCACAGGATGGTAAGCAAGGAAAATCTTTGGAAGCAGTGCAGCATTTAGTCTTTGTTCCGTAAATAAAGATGGCTTCACCCTGAAGCTGTAGTGTCTCAAAGTCAGGAATGAGAGCAGCTTTATCTACCTATTAAACTTTTAGATAGTCCACCAACTAGAACACAGCGGTACGTCACTATATCCTTTCGATAGCGTCAGGGGAAGATGGCCGCCATGTGAAGTTTGGGAACAGTAGTGGAGAGCATTAAATACCGCAATCTCTATGATTCACCTGAAAAGTAGATTGAGGTCGCCTTCGAGATCGAACGTGATCTAAAATTGTCCGATCACCCACTTGTGGTTTTGCTTAAAATTTGACTACCTGACACAGAAAACTGCTCTATATCCATTTCCAGCGCTGTTATTTCCATTCAGAAAGTGCCTGAGGTGGCTTAAAAACAGTAGATAAGATGGAATCCATGACCATTTAAGACAAGATCTTTGTGTTTTAACTTTGCGTCTTTGCAACCTTTACAATTTGTCACCCAAGAAAGACCTGTGCGACGAAATCCCTCTAATCAGCATTGCCATCTAATTGGCTGCACCACTCTATTGGTTTGTTCAAGCAGCAAGGATCCTCTAGTCAATGACGTTATGTGAAATTTGGAAAAAGAATCAATCGCTATCTCTATGATTCACCTAAAAAGTGGATTGTGGACTACAAATCTGATCATGATCTAAAATCGTCTGATTGCCCATTGATCTATGGCCTTTTTCAAGCCATAGAAAACGGCTCTTTTTCTATTTCCAGGGATGTTATTTCCATCCAGAAATCACTGGAGGTGTCATTAAAAAGTACAAAAGGTGGAAATAGAAGCAGAGAATCCTTGACTATTTAGGAAACAAACATTGCGTGCCACAAGGTGGTCTTATCCTTGCTGGCAAGTGGGATTAAGGTATTATCTCAGGCGGGGATGACACTGTAGGTTTTTAAGTGAAAGGCACAAGGTTTACACAGTATTTTGAGTCTTCTGAGACCGTTACCACAGTTGTAATTAATCACTGCTTGGTCTTTTGGCCTAAAACCGGATAAGAGTGGGTGTTTTGTTTAGTTTCACATCATCCCACTTGTCTCTCATTTCCTGGTTCTGCACTAGAACTATCTCCTCAAAATCAAACACTGCCAGCTTAAAATAAAAGACTTGGTCGCCTTACATGTGGTTTGGTTTACAAACCTGAATCATCTCTGATATTATCTGGCTTTTAAAGTTTAATTTCCCATACTTCTTTTTAATACAGCTTTGAAGTTTGATCCCACGTCTTTCACCAGATTGAGTGAACTTGGCCAGCTACTGTATGTTGTTTTTAGAGGTTTGCTTCAGTGCCCAAA
Organism: Pagrus major; assembly: GCF_040436345.1. NCBI lineage: Eukaryota > Metazoa > Chordata > Actinopteri > Spariformes > Sparidae > Pagrus > Pagrus major. Next base: position 20,914,607 of record NC_133238.1, read on the forward strand.
CAGAGCAGAATCTGACCACGCCCGTGGGTGTAAGTCCTGCTTTCCTTACGTTCCAGGTCTTCTGCTCTCACCTTTTCATTTCAGCTTCATTTTGAACAAATTAAGTTTTTTTCCTGCCAGCTTGTTGTTTTTGAGAACAGGTCAGGTTCATGACGGGCAGCACTTACAGAATCGAGTGTTGAATCGGTAAGAAGATACAGCAGCATGTACACATCATGTGTTCGTGACGCCTGTATTATTCTTACTGGTATTAATATCTAAAACATTTCACCACCGTTCCCTCAATGACATTCCCCTCTGCATTCCAGAGTCTTACATTACTTGAATGTGATATGGGATATCTCCCCGATGCATGCACACCGGCTCACTGTAGCCACTGGAGAAGGGTTTGCTGATATTAAAGGAAATTGCTTTTGCCCGAAACATACTTGGAAATCTTGCCTCAGTCTAATTCAGTTCACCTTGCACAACATGACCGGCTGCACCCCGTCCATAGATATTTTCAGTTTCTTGCTCATGTTTTTTTGCGAAAACCCTGATCTCTGCCTAATACACAAGAATTAGAAAAAGACAGAAACATGACTGACAGCAGTGCTTTACAATTTTAGCCATCTCCAAAGTGAATTTAAACTGTCCCAAAATCAAAATGTTGATTCTTTACTTTGTTTTTTATCAGCTTTACTTGTTTGATAAAAGTATTAGCATTCAAAGTACTTTTACCTCCAAGTTGAAGTACTTTAGTACATTGATTTACTGTAAACTTGTTGCGTTGTCCCATTAAACTGCAGTTCACTGTTTTACGCTTCGAGGTCCCCTGAAAGGAAATCCCCGTCCTGCTGTGCGTTTAGCTCTCTAGCTCTATTAGCTCAGTTTGCTCCGTTAGCTGTTTGTTTTTCTTCTTTTTATTACATGAGTGTTCAAAACAAGGAAATCCATGTTTTGTCACCGCTAACATGATAGAGGAGACAATTTTCTGTGTTTAAATATGCACATGGCGCATTATCGAGACAAACCAGAACCAATAATGCAGGGCGACGAATAAGTGAGGAGGTTGGCCTGCCAGGTGTGTGAAATACTTTGTTAAAAGACGTTTAAACCACTAACGTTATACATGCACTCTCTGTGTTACACTGCTAGCATGCTACCAAAGTTAGCTAGCTAAATATGCCCTTTTCGCTTAGAAAAAATGTCTGAATACATTCATCATTCAGTGAGCAAATACCTTAATGCTAACTTCTTGTGGCACACGTACTCGAGGCATCTTCCAGACCAAATATAAAAGAAGGAAGGAAGTAAATTATTAATAGTTTTTGTTTGTCTAACGTTTCTTCTTTTCCTCCTTCTGTATACCTCAACTCTCTAACACGAAGCTCCCCCATCTTCCTCTTCTTTCTGCCTCAGCATGTGTTTTTTTGGTTCACATGATGAAGCTCCTGCGTCTCCTCCAAGCTCAACATTGTTTTCCAGAGAACTGGACGCTGTCCTGTTGAAGTTGGACATTTCACACAGGAGTTTCCATGCAAGTTTTTAATGAGGCAAATTTAAAGCTGGCCAAAAGTGAAGTTTAATCAAAGAAACATTCAAATGAAGTTACGCAAATCAGTGCAGACGAACACACGAGCCTTGCTGAGTTAAGTCTTTGTTTGAATAGATGTATTTAAAGTTATATATTTGTGGCTAAAACTTGAGTAAAGAAAGCGAAGGGAGGAGTTTCACCAACATATCTTGGTTTTCCATCTTGGTTTTCTTCTCTTTCTTCTTTGTCTCCTTCCCTCGTCTTTAAGCCGTGTTTGCTCTCGGATTCTCTCCCAACCTGTTCTCCCACTTCCTCCTCTCCTCTTCCCTCTTAACCTGCTTTAAACCAAGATTACTGCTATACCCAGAACTGGATCCTGTCCAAACTCTGGAGATCCTCGAGCTGCGCACACGACGGTGGCATCTGCCAGTCTGGCTCTGTCATAACAAACACATAGGGGTTGTCACTCGGTCAGTTTGTACCATCGCTATCTGACATCGTTGTTTCTAGAGGGCCTGGGTAGCATGAGAAAGTGTGTGTATGTGTGTGTGTGAGTACAGTACACGGGTGTGTCCTCGCAGACAGACTGACCACACAGAAACAGATGGACGCACACACACACACACACACACACGGTAGCCAGATGGTGACGGACTTGGCCGACACCCTGGCCTTCGCCGCTCTGATTCCTCTCCTCCTCATTTTTCTTCTCACCACGCTCAGCCCGACTCACTCTCCATGAAAACAGTCAGATGGCGGTTGTAAAACGCCAGAAGTGCAGGAAGGCAATCTCGCTCTTTAAATTAATGAGACTAATGATCATAATTGTTGAAATTGAGCACATGCCTAAATCGTAAAATTGCTCAAATTTGATTTCTTAATGTCACCTGCAATAAAACGCCAAATGATGCTCATATTGCACATCGTTTTCATAAAACATGTATATGTTATCTTCTTGACTTGCCATTATACACATTTTACATTTTCTTTGTTTATTGTTATGCACCAATATATCAAGGCAACAATGATGAGCCTGATTCTGCCAACCAAACTATAATCTCACTATTTAGCATCATGCAGTGACTCATGAGCGATATATATAGACACTTACATCAACACCTACCTTTCCTACTCTTAATATTAGAGTGTACGTTTTGTCTGCAGGTGACTCATGAATCTCAGATGTGCAGATAAAGTCATAATCTGTTTTTCTCTTGTGTGTGCCTGTCAAAGAAAGGAATGCTCGCCGTCGTGTAACTACACATTAACTTGGCTCGGGCCTCATCAGACTCTCTGAATGTATAATAGCACGCTGTAACTCCCGAGTGGTACCATTTAGCTTCAGAACATTATCCCGGGCTAATTTTAGGTTTGGTTCCACGTCTATTTTGGAAATCCCAAATTCTGTAGAAGAGGTTATTTGATGCTTGTTATGTTCCAGACAAAATAATGGCATACATGCTAACAAAACAATGCTTACGCTGCACTCCCTGCATCAGGTAAAGCTACACCATTAGACACACACATTCACTTTTCCTGGGGCGTTGTGGTTGTTATCGAACACTCCCAGCTGAGCCTCGGCCTCCAGCTATTCATTAGGCTCAAACCTGGAGCCTGGACCTCACGACAAGGTCAAAAGTCATTAGCTCGTTAAGTGAGGAAAGGCTCGTTATAGACAATGGCATCCATGTGTTTTTTTTTTTATGTATTTGTGGCATGTTTTACCAACTCCTTCATAAAAATGTTATATTCATACTCTGCATGTCTAAGGAAAGGTAGTTGACACTTATTTGGTTAAATAACTGTGATAACCTTTGAAGGAGACCCACATTCCTGCTCTCCCCAATTGCATTATCAGCACTCCCCTGATGAGATGCCGTGTGAACTCTGCATTACTTCCCGTTCCTCCTCTCACCTCCCCCGCTCTCCACTTTCCTCTTTCATTCTGATCTAATTTGTTTCTCCTGTCTCTGTTCCTTCTCTTCCAGCAACGTTCACCCGGCAAAGTGCTGTTCGACCTGGTTTGTGTTCATCTCAACCTGTCAGAGGGAGACTACTTTGGACTGGAGTACCAGGACCAGCGCAAGATGACGGTAAGAGATGTGCACATCTACACAGAAACACACAGTAACATTTATGTCCTATAATCTCTTATGCTACTTGTTACTACTTGTCATATTATGTTGTGTGATGTTATGTTACGTTACGATGCGCTAAGTTACATTACATTACGTTACGTTACGATGCGCTACGCTATGCTACGTTACGTTGCGTTGTGTTGCGTTACGTTGTGTGTAATGTTGCATATTGTGTATATATAACACAATACACACATAATGTTATGTTATATTATGCCATGCTACATTTTGTATGTTTGAACTTTGTGCAAGATACCAAAATCTACATTCTGTGCCATATTTTTGCTGAATTTTGAGAATTTCCTTACACTGGAAGCCATTTTTAGGGTTCAAAATATGACTATTTATGTGAATCCGTGTGTTAAGTAACACGTTCCTTACGTGTTGTCAAGATATGAGTCTTATTATATTAAATTTACTACCCATGCATAGTCTGTCCTGTCTTACTGTCATACTGGGTTCAGGTTTTCTTTTCTACATGTTATTGTAAAAATCTAATAATAAATTAAAATGTAATATATCTTATTATACTTACCCTTTTTAATAATGTTAAGGTCAAGGTCACCAGAGGTCAGATGCAAATTGCCTCCGCGTCTGAAATAAAACCTCGGTGTATGCAGATTATATCCAATCCATATAAAAATGCACAATTGTTTTGCCAACATGATCTTTCTCACGTTTATCTGCTTTAAAACCACATCACTTACGCAGATCTACATCAGCGTCTCAAATGTTTTGCGCAGTCTTTTCAGTGAACTGTTGAACTTTCTGTTTAGCTATCTTCCTTTTATCTACATGTGGATTTAAGCATCCACCTGGGCTGGAGCTGTTCCACCTATTACATACAAGAGCAGCTGGTTGTTATAATATGTACGTTCCTGAGGTGTGTCTGTTGTTGCTAACGTCTGCTGGTAGAATCGGCATTAACGTGGAAAAAGCTCGTAATACAGACAAACAGTCAGTCAGAAGAATCTCTTACTAGCACATACAAATAAATGAGTGGACTCGCAACACAGACGCTCACTGTGCATTTCATCGCCTCGGGCATAAGTCGTTTTGAAATGGTCCAGTGGAAGAAATGATGTCATGCCAGCTCAATAATAACATTGTGAGCACACGTACACAGAAAGAAGCAGGCCGACACACAAATACATGCAGCTGTATATCAAGTCGACAACTGAGGGCTTCTTATCTTGTTTATGTCGGCTCGTGTGAATTTTATAGCGGCGATAAATAACCTATATTGAAAATACACTCGGCTATAAGTCCAAAGATAATACGAGCAGCATCTGAAGCATGACGTTTTCATGTGCTCACATTGTCAGACTGACATTATGGCTGCAGCTGAAGATTATAGTCATTATTGATCAACCGTTTAGTGACAAGTGAAATGAAAGTGACATCTTTAAATTACTTTTTTTGTCGAACCAACAATCCAAAACCTAAAGAGTCTCCACTTACTGTCATGAGTGACAAAGAAAAGCAGCAAATCCTCACGTTTAAGAATCTCGAAGCAGCAAATGTTTGACATTTTTGCTTGAAACAAAGACTTAAACGATTAATTGATGATCGAATAGTCAGCAATTAATCTTCTTTCGATCGACTAATCAATTAATGGACTAATCGTTGCACCTCTAACTGCCATTATGCTTTATAAGGAGCTCTCATTGCGTTTTCCAAGTGTCATGGTGTGTTCAGGGGTCATTTTTTATGTAAGACCAGATTGTTTAGGAGTGTCAGGATTTGATTAAGTGTTTAGTACTGCTGAAAGCCGAAGAAAGCATAGCTGAAAGCTTTATGTGACAGCTGCAAAGTTTCATAATATCGTTGCCTATTAAATCTTGAGCTATTGAACTTTTAAACAAACTCTTAAAAAAAGGCCCACAGATTAATTTTTAGGAGAAAATCTCTTCGATGTACTGTTACTATAATGAAGTCGTGCCTTGTCCTCCACAGGTGTGGCTGGATCTGCTGAAACCGACCCTGAAACAGCTCAGACGTAAGTAGCTCACAGATTCTTGACTCTTATTCCAACCTTCCACACAATTTTCCTGAATTACTCATAGCAGGATTCTGCCATTTAAAATAAGTCGCATCATCTTCTCAGCCTCTGCCTCTCTCATCCCGTCTCTCCCATCTTAACCGTAACTCTTCTTTTCTCCTCCTCCAGGGCCTAAAAACACCATCCTTCGCTTCGTGGTGAAGTTCTTCCCCCCTGACCACACGCAGCTCTCGGAGGAGCTGACTCGGTAGGTCTTCTAAGCACAGAAACCACACCTATCTGAGGAAGAAGAACCTCGTAGGTTCAAAGACGTGTTGTTTTGCTGTTGGTTTTTTTTGTCTGGCCACTGGCTGTTTTTCAGTCATTCAGTTCTGTCCATCCGTTAAAAAATGTTGTTTTGTTCCTGTTGTTTTCCTTCGTCTGCCGCTTACCATTTATAACACATTTATATCCTTATGCCACGACATCAAAGACCAGTTTTTTTTTCTTTTCTGCACCCAGACAAGACGTTTTAGGCTGCCATGTGGGAACCAGGCTCATGAAAACATTTGTTGTTCCAAAACAGCTGAAAGAAGATGAATGTTCCTGAGTTTTACTATAAAAAGACTGAGGCCTGTTACTCTGGAGGACAAACTCTGATGTTACAGCGATCTCAGACATCGCACTGGATCTAGAGACGCATCTTTTCTGCCCTGTTAGCATTCAAAGATTAGATTATATGGCACAAAACGTTCGCGCTCCCACCTATCGCCTCCTCTTCACCTCCGTGTTTAGAAACTGTAAATTATCAGCCACCATCTTGTCTGCCTCTTTGTCTTGTTTAGTCTGACAGAGCAGACTGCATCGTGCAGCACTATTTCACATCTCATAAGCGAAACATAAATACAAGAATGATTTGAACTTCCATATTTTCCCATGATGCCGTGGCGAACTCAAAGTGCCCAGATGGGTTTACTTGAGACCCGAGCCGAGCAGGAAACAAGCTCTGGAAGTGCCTCTCGACAGTGAGGGGATCTCTCGAGACTGAATGAAGACTTAAAGGTTTAATTAGTTTAAAATTGTCATGAAATGTAATTTTTTGGACTTTTTACAGTCTGCATGGTTTAAGTAATAGCCACTCAGTATATTTACATTCTAAAAATACCTCTCTGCAGGGTTGACAATTACATTTTTGGACCTTTAAGACCTTTAATAATGGTTTTCTGTCCAACATATGGCAACCCAGTTGGGACAATATGCATAAGATTATTTATCGCTTTGTTTTTCCTACTTCCCAGCAGTACATGACAACAATCCCTGATGATGTAATCAATGAATGTAATGTTATTTAACTTTAAACGACTGATTAATTTAAGTTAACACAAGTTTTTGTTACATCGACACTTGCCCGTTATCAGACGATTAGCATCCTAGCTACTCAAGCTAGCTCTAGTCGCAGCCTTCTGCAGCACGATCCACCATCACAAAAATCCTATTTTTACTTTATAGGTATATAACATCTCCCAACAGCCTGCAGTTTAAACAAAAACATTTAATTCACATTTTAACTGATATTGCAGCCAATAGGAAATCTTTATCTTTAAAAAGTCACAGGAAATGCAATTTGTTTTCATCACAGGGGTTTGAACCATGAAATTAGATCACAGTTGCAACACTTATACAAGTTTGTTTGGCTGCACTGTAAACAGAAACACCAGTTGCTCATCTACGTTCCTGATAAAGTACCACAGGAACCGTGAACGTCGCCGGATCAGCCGGTACTGAAATATTAATGATTATAACTTCAATTTAACAAGAGAAATATCATCACCAGTCGGGAACGCTTTGCATATTTTCCACTGACGTTGTTCGACCTCTCAGCTAGCGGCCAGTTTCTTCCACTGATCTCATATTGTGTTGGAGAGCGCCAGCTGACTCCAGTATTAAACAGGAAGTGGGCACACAGCCTTTTTTTTCTCTCCCTTTGTTTGGCTCTCGCAGCATTTCACTGCTGTCAGTGTTTCCTTTGATGGGTAGACTGACCGAATATGTAGACGGACAGATGGAAGAAATGTTTCTTTGATGACTTAATCTGATAGGAATCTTGCCAATTAGTGCTGCTGCAATACGAGGGAGTTGTCTGGGTGTATTTCACTCTGAATTGGCGCAGTAGTGTTCTTAAATCGTAAAAATTACTTCAGGCTAAAATTAAAAAAATAATGAAACTCACCAAAAGCCTCATTAACTTTATTAGAAAGGTAATCGTGCAGTTATAAAAAGGTTAAATTGGATATCACATTAAAAGCTGCCGTGGACCATTAATCACACCCACACACACACTCTTGAGTGTGTACCTCTGGCAGCCGGTCCGCTATTTGTCCTCGTACAGTAAATAGAGAGCTGGTGATTCAGCCAGACTCATGGTTTAAATTAGTTGAAATCGGTCCTTTTCACTGACTGATTGTTTGTTCTTTCCTTTGCTTCAGTTACAAATCCTCAAAAATCCTGAAAATAATAGCAAACAGGATGTATTTTCTGTCTTTGAGCTGATTTGGTTTTGAGGTTAGCCGTCCTAATGCACCACAGTCTTCTTCATAGTGCCGTCTCCGCTGTTTCTGATCGGAACGCAGCGTCATGAGTTGTGAGGTCGGATCATGTTATAAGAAATGAGTGTTTTCTCAATTAGGGTTTGGTATCAGCACAGTGTGTATGAATGCCATCAGGTTGATACTCACTGAAGTGCTTTTAACAGTTGAGTTTATAAACCGTGCATTAACCTCGGTGCTCTCTGTCTTTCCTCCCTCCCACTCTCTCTCTCATTTCTATTTCTGTCTGCGCTCTATCTGATCTTCCTCCTCCAGGTATCTGTTCGCCCTGCAGGTCAAACGCGACCTGGCCTGCGGTCGCCTCATCTGTAACGACACCAGCGCCGCTCTCATGGTCTCCCACATCATCCAGTGTGAGTGTAACACGTCCCTCTGTCAATCAATCAATCAAACTTTATTTATATAGCACCTTTTCAGACTAAGTGCTTTACAAGTAATTGATAAAACACAGGATGTTTAAAAGACAAATGCACGACAAGACAGTGATAAAAATGCGCGTGGTTAAAATAATAAAAATATACAACCATGAAACACTGCACAGGAATGTGGAAAATTGTCCCTGTTCTCACTGTGGGGTCCAGCTTCGCTCATGTGGAGGACCATAAATCACCGAACACATGACAGATATTCCCTTTAGGGGCGCACTCGCTGCAGTGTGGTTTGTGTGTTGCTGGTTAAAACCAGATTAGTTTTTAAAATTGTGCAGAATAAATGACAAAAAGAGCATTAAATCCTATACGGAGCTCATCATTTAACACTAGTGGGGGGGGGGGTCTCATAAGCGAGCTCACTTCAGCGGGGCAGATGCTTTGCCGGCAGGAGTCCGCGCCCCGATCACGACTCAGCCTTCAGTTTGCTGTACATGAAGCATCAGCGTCTCCTCACATTCATTCATGATATTTAAATCCACCCTACCATTGTTATTCAGCACCATATGTGGAGGGTGTTGGATTTATGGATTCAGTTCAGTCTGGCAGACAGCGGCGGGGCTGCGGCATGCTAAAGGATAGGACTCGGTTGCCGTGGTAACCGCCAGTGCCGTGCCTGCATGCGAGCACCTGCGGGTGGTGCGTTTTTGAGGGTCTATTGTTGCTGGTGTTGGACAGATGGAGATACACGCATCAGCACACTTTATGTGATCAGCAGAAGAAAAGATAGATGAATAAAAATAAATAAGTTAAAGAGCGTATAGTGTTTTGGTGTGTTTGCTTCCATTCCTGCTGCCTGTATCTCTTCCTCAACTGTCTCCATCTTTATTTAATCGTCTCTTAACCTCGTCTGTCGCCCACCCCTCCCCGTTTCTCGCTTCATTTTCACTTCACATAATAAATATTAAACTCTCACCCTTCTGTCACCTCTTCCATCAGCCGAGATCGGTGACTTCGACGAGACCCAGAGCTGGCAGCATCTCCTCCACAATAAGTACCTGCCAGACCAGGACGCCATCAGAGACAAGATCACAGACTGCCACCGCCAGCATGTGTGAGTTAGCGTGTCCGAACATGCATGTAAACGTACATGCTTACATGGAAACACATTCAGTTTTTAGAAGATTAAAGGAGAGCAGGGTTTTTTTCACTGAACAGAGGTAAAAACAGCAAAACTTACTGTATAAAATATTCATTTTAAACTGTGTAGAGTACAACTGAGATTCCAAAAAGGCTGAGAAATGTAATAACAGAGTTCAGTCATTTGCAAACAAAATCATTCTGTTTTATTTATGTTTCTACACAGCGTCCCCACTTTTTTGGGATCAGGATTATAATTAGGCGCGCTTTAAGGTTATAAAATGTCAAAAAATAGAGGCCAGAGCCCAAGGTGACATCTTCAAACTGCTAAGTTTTTCATTCAAAAGCAACAAATGTTCACTTTTTAAACACTGGAATTGGCAAGTAACGGCCCTCGAGACTAACTAACTTCCCACTGGTTGACGTAATTTGTTATTTACGTGCACCAGGACATATTTTGGGTGAACAGAATAACACATTTCAATTTCATTTCTTGACACATTATGTAAATGAACGTAAACAGTAAACAGTCACTCATGAAGATGGCCTTGTATTTTTTCTGGGTTTCTACATCTTAACCAGTAACAACACATTTTAGACTGTGATATTTAGTTATTCCTCTGGTGGGAATAATATACAATATCGCCAACAGCAAGTGGAGATGGCGTGTTTCCTTATCAGAAACTTTCAGCACCATGACGATCGACCTACAGCCAGTTAACACCTTAATTATTTAGGTTTTTGAAGTAAAACGAGACAGTATTATATTGAATACATTTTTCATTTCAAATGTTGAAGTGTTTGACACAAGATGCCCACAACTTCTCTTAAAAATCTCTCAGTGTATGTGAGCCCAAGGTCCAATATCACACTTGTGTAAGTTGCCTTCAGGGCCATGATTCGCTCTCAATCCGGTATGCAAATGCTTTAAACACCGATTTGAGGTGAACACACAGAGAAAACTTCCCTCTTTCAGGTGATTAACGTGAAAACAGTCTTTTAGGGTCAAACTCTTGCTCGTACACTGTTTACCTGGAAATAGCCGGTAGAGATTATCCTTGCTTGGAAAACATCACTGAGCCGAGCTTTGGCCTGACTCTGGATCTTGGATCTTGGCAGCATTAACCTCAAAGGTGTCAGGAGAATTTGTTTTTTCACACAAACACACAGCACACATACATCCACACTTAAAGATAGGTATCTGTTTATTTAAATGTGCCGCAAACACGGCCATTACACAATTACACCCAACCCATAAGCCTCTCTCCCGCAGAGATGTTTATCTCTGTAGCTGCAACACACACACACACATTTTTAATCTCTTTCGCGCAGAGGTGGCTGTCCACAAACACACCGCTTGGCACTCCCTCTATGCCTCCCGAGACCACACATTCACACACACACCTCTCTGCTCATTTACATTACAGCTTAGCTTCCTCCACCGCTGTTTGCAAACACATGACAGATGCATTTCCTTTTTTTTTTTTCATAAAACCCTTCTTTAAACCACAGATGAAAACTGAAAACCAAACCACACACTTGCTGATTATTTACCCTGGTCACATTCTCTGTTTGTGGCCTCCTCACGCCCCCACAGTCCCTCACCCTTTCCTCAGCCGACGCCACAGGAAGGAAGTGGCTAATTCAGCGGCTCATACAGGAAACAGGAAGTTATTTTCAGATTTGTGAGGAAACAAACTTCTTTCACCCCCCACAGTGGGTACTGCCATCTGATCCTGTGGGTATTTTAAGACCGTTTGTTGTTTCTACAGTCCCCGCGAATATGGAGTGGGACGTGTCTAACATCTGGCACACACAGTACAAAACAATGACACTTGACCAATGAGTTAGGGATGTTGATTTCCCTAAATGGTCACAAATGTTATCTACAATCAAACAGTTCAGTTTTAGAAAGTTAGCTGAGCTGCTGATTAATTGGTACGTCCAATTATTAATGGATTGAATGATCACTCTCCTCCACAGCGGACAGACTCCTGCAGTGTCAGACTACCACCTGCTGGAAATCGCTCGGCGGTTGGAGATGTACGGCATGCGTCTGCACCCAGCCAAGGACCGAGAGGGTACTAAACTCAACCTGTCCGTGGCGCACACCGGGGTGCTCGTCTTCCAGGTAAGATTAAATAAAACATCAGATTCACAATGTTCTGATGAGAAGTTGATCCTTGCACTCTGATCTCGATCAACCAATCAGTGAAAATCTATATAATGTGTGCTGGATTTCTAGGAACCAAATAAGATTTCAAGTTGAGTGAAGCTGAAACTGTATTTTTAGGGAAAAATGTAGTAAACATTTTCCTTTTTGAAGTTAAATTCTCTGTTGTGTTCCAGTTTGTCTTTTTCCTTGTAAGGTGATGAATTTTTCATGATTGTTAATCAGCTTCTTATAACGCAATCTCCTTTTTCTTTTAGGGGTACACAAAAATTAACGCCTTCAACTGGTCCAAGGTTCGCAAGCTCAGCTTCAAACGCAAAAGGTTCCTAATTAAGCTGAGAGCAGACCCCGCTGTAAGTCCACATAACACTTCCTTTTTCCTTTCGTCTGTTCTTCCCTGCATCCATACTTAAATCTGCCTCTTCCTCTTCCAGCAGAACGCCCACCACGACACGCTGGAGTTCGCCATGGCCAGCAGGGATTGCTGTAAGATCTTCTGGAAGATCTGCGTGGAGTATCACGCCTTCTTCAGGCTCTTCGAGGAGCCGAAGCCCAAACCCAAGCCTATTCTCTTCACCAGGGGATCCTCGTTCCGCTTCAGGTAAGTCGAGGACAGAAACAAAAACGACAGGAAACTGCTATGTTTGCATTTGTCTTTCATCGCCTGCTTTTCTCTCTGCAGTGGTCGAACCCAGAAGCAGATCATCGATTATGTGAAAGACTCGGAGCTCAAGAAAATACCATTTGAAAGGTTGTAAAAACTAACCAGCAGTCAGATTTCTGTTTTATGGATTAGCTGCACATGATTTGACCTCATCTGTCTCTTTTTCAGGAAGCACAGTAAGGTCCTGTCCAACAGCAGCATGTCCCCTCAGTCGTCCTCCTTCAGATCGCAAGTGCCAAAAGAGGTAATACACCCTCTCTTGTGGCTTGACTTTTACAGACCCTTACAGTCTGTTTTTATTATTTATCTGGAGCTGCTCCGTGGCCTTAAGCACCAGCTGTTTTTGTCCTCCAGAGAGCGAGTGTGTGAATTTGTGCCAATCTGTTCCCACTAATAACATTTTGTCGAAGCATAATGAGCCCAGTTAAAGAAGAGATTAAAAAGCTTCTCCTCTTATCATCACTTTCTCTGTATCTTCTGTCAGAGTGCCATGTCTGTCCAGTTAGCAGACCAGCCTGACTCAGCCAGACTGGGTCATCAGGCTGAGTCTAACGGCTCAGAGGAGCCACCAGCGGCCGCGTCCTCCACCAACGGCTTCCACGACCCGCCGACAGCGGACCCAACTCGGCAGAACCACAACGGCACAGGATCGGCGCTGGACCCGAACTTCCTCAACCCAGGTCCTTCCTGCAGGGCAAACAAAGGCAGCAGCTCCTCTATTCCTTACATAGACTGCAGCGACATAGACAGTGAATGTGATGTGACAAAGAACAACAGGGGCCACAGCAAAGCAAATGGCAGCAATGCAGATGATGTGTATAATAAGAGGAACGGGGATATGGGTCGTAATGGGGGGCAAGCTGGGAATCTGTTTGGGGTTGTGAACGGGTTCTACCACACCAATCACCAGGGGCTGATGCAGCAGCATCAACAGCAGGGTATGATGGGTAACAGAAGCACCGTAGATCAGTCTCCCAAGACTAACGGGAGTCATGAGCTGACAGATGATGAAATTTTGCCCAATGGAGGTTCGTATCAAGGTCGCCTCCCGCTCCACAGCACGCTGCTGGATGAGATCTTTCAGGGTCGAGACAAACGAGTCGCATCGATAGGCCGACCGTTAGGAACCGGGACTCGTAGTCAGTGCTCCAGCCCGGTGATCAGCAGCTTCCACCACCGCACCAACTCCCTCAGTCACGCCGAGATGACAAACGGTCACGGTACGCAGCGCTCACGCTGGGATGATGGCGGGCATTATTTCAGTAAACGTCCAGGAATCATCCCAGTGGAGACTCCAACTATCCAGCCATCACCCCCACCGAACCAGTACGGTAGCTACTCCCCGATCACCTCGAACCGCATGGCGCCACATTTCGCCAAACCGTATAACAACAACAACATGAGGAACCGCTCCGATACTGATCCGTTCATTCTCAGCCAGCTGACATCCACCCCCATCCATCGCCAAGACCCTCACCGCTCCGGGTTGCACAGCCAAGCTCCACTTTCCGCGCCGATGGAGCGAAGAATGATCATAACTAACGGCAATCACACAGGGAACCTCATTGTTCCCGGTCAGCCGCGCTCCAACACGGTGCAGCGGCTGTTTGGCCGTCAGGGAAAGCACGGTAGCAGCCCCAATCGTAACAACTTAAACCAACCGGTCCAAATGATCGACGGATCGACCAGCAGCGGCACCGACACCAGCGACACGGAGTCGGACACCGGTAGCAGCGCATACAGCCAGCCGTTAATGTACGGCAATCCCATCGCGGTCAGTTCCATGAATTCGGTCAACTCAAACGGCGTGAGCTCGTCGCCGCTGCCACGCAACAAGTACTCCTTCGGGAGTCTCCAGCTGGAGGAGGGGGAGGACGGCGAGGCAGAGGAGGAGGAAGGGTGTTACCGCTTTAATGAGGAAGACATAGGGGGTCGGGTTTTTAGCTGTTGAAGGCTGAAGACGTGCGAGTAGTTCCACCTCATATTAGGCGCTATAGTTACAGTTCAGTATATTACAGATAAACTGCTGTGTTAATCACTCGGCTACATTAACGAAGCCTGAAAATCATTCCATTAATAGTTGGTTATTGAAATAGTAGAAGTACACACCTGTGGATTGCGATACGATAGATCTAGTCACCTGTTTACACTTGGTTAGCTGTGGTACACCTTAAACAGTAAGGTCGAAAAGTCGGAGACCACGAGTCAAAATACGTAAATTTTGCATTTGGTTTGAACGTAAAACATTTTTTAAATCAAAAATGATAAAAATCAGCCAAGTGAAAAGTTGAATCTTTGAAAAAATGTCCATGAATTTGGTATTTCCACCTTTTGCTTTAATGACAGCATGCAATTGAGCTGGCATGGACTCCACATGTTTGTGCAAAACACGATGACTCATGTTATCCCAGTGCGATTTGCCAGTGTTCCACAAAGCTTCTTGTTTTGTCACAGAATGCTGGGATAACATAAGGCATCAGGTTTTGCTTGTGGAGTCCATGCCCGTTTGAGTACATGATGTCATTTAAACAAATACATCGAAAAATTCAACTTTTTCATTATATGTTAAGTTTATTTGACCATAAAAAAACTGACTTTGACTTTACTGTAAATCAAACATGTTTTTTGAAAAGGTTCTAACATGTTTTTATCAAATCAAAACACCTACCCGACTTTTTAGATGAATAGATGAAACGTCCATTGTTTCTAAACCCCTTAATCCCACTTTTGTATTGAATTTTTATGCAAACTTTTTAACTTTAGTCCGACTTTACTTAAAAACGTAACGTTAAAACTTTGACTGGCTGTTTTGTCAAAAGAAGAATCAATAAAAGCCTTGAGGCTCCTCAGCCGGTGCTCACTGACATGTTTAAAAATCAGCATTGGTAATGTTAGAAGAAAAATCTTCCTTACAAAGTGCCATAACTTAAGAATTGTATATTCAGTGTAGATGTATGTGCAGATGAAAGTATACCTTCACGTGTAGAACTGTAGTTTTGTGGGGAAGATTATTTCTACGACTCTTCCTCGTTTTTCTTCAAGAAAACCGTTTGATAACATCGATATTATTCTACTTAGGAGACATGAGGTTTCTGTTGATTGTAGCTCACTTTTATAAACGATGTTTGCTTGTTGTTGAGATATTAAGGTGTTGAAGCAGGAGATGAATTAGGGGAAGCTGTTGAGTTGACCAAGACCTGTTCTGGGTCATTACCCCCTTTTATAGAACAATGTTTGTTGTAATAATATTTCCCAATTTGTAGTAGCATTTTCTCTGAATCGAACTTTTATAATTATTTGACTGTTGTCTGGTGCAATAGAAGGGCTTTATGATGATAGCTGAAGGATTTCAATGGGAAGTGATCGGCGATGTTGTACATGGTTTGTGTTTAGAGCAGCCTGTGGTTGTTCGGGTTGTGTTCAACCGCACGGATTGTTAAAACGAGAGATATTCCCCTTTAATTGTACAGTATATTTGAATGTTCTTGGTAGGGGATGGATCGTAGACTTGGAAGAAAAATGTGCTCGATGTCTAAGCTATGGGGATCTGTAGCTGTAGCGGCCGGTCTGCCTTTCTCATTCGGTTTTGGCCGAGCCGACGTCCTTTTCCTCGGAGCACTTTTTAATGCTTTCATTCGATTTCTGTCTGTCTGTTGTGGGCGACTTGCACTGTAATTTGGATGTTTGTGGTAGAGACTTTTTGTAGTGATTCTCTTTTGTATTCACCATTAGTGGAGGAATAGATTTACATCAATTGAAATGTTAGGGAGAGTATCAATACGACCCTAACCTTTATATCTGTATTTTTGATAATAAGTGTGTCTACGTTTCTACTGAAGATGCGTTACACGTGATTATGCTACTCCTCTTTCTTTCTACACACACAATAAGCAAAAAATCAAACACGCCAAGCATCGTCCTCAAACCTGTGACCGTCCATGGCTGTCTGCTTTGCTTAGCTTGGCCCCTGGCATGCACCACAAGCACACACACAACAAAGGTAGCTCACTGTTTGTTTTTCTTTCACTTTCTTTGGATGCTGTTTTCTCTCCTCTGTTCCGATGCTGTTTATTGAAGGTGTGCCGACCCTCCATCCCCATCACTGTCATTTACTGGCTGTCTGCTCACTGCAACACATGCTTTTTTTGGTTTTCACTACAACACTGGATTGGGATAAACTTTAGTGAATTAATGCACTTTGCCCACACTGGCTTAAAAAAACATCAATGTCTGTATTTCCTAAATACAAAGGTGGTAAACTAGACACTCAGAAACAGTTAGCATGCTAACACGCTTAACTATAATTATTAATATATTACATTACATTTTAACTGCTAAAAAATCAGCATGTTAGCAATGTAATTCCAAACATGTTCGCATGCTAACGTGCAAAACTATGATTATAAACTTGTTCAACATTATACTGCTAAACGCAAGCATGTTAGCATTGTCTCTCTGAGCGTGTTAGCATGCTAGGAGGCTAAACTATGATTATGAACATGTTTAACGTTATACCTGTTAAAAATCAACGTGTTAGCATTGACTTTCTTAGCGTGTTAGCATGCTAACATTGGCGCTTATTTTGAAGGAGCGCTGTAACTTTCTTCCTGACTTTGTTTTTGGGAAATATAGACAAGTGATTAAGGTAGATTATTTTCTTTATACTTACTGGCTAGCAGTACAAATTTGTATAAAAACACTTAATTTAAATCACATATGTAGAATTAAGTTACCTCCTTAGCCATTTTTCCATGAAAATACTACTCTGGGAGCCTTAGAGCTCCCTTAAGGGTTCGATATACAAAGTGACTTAGCTTCGACTAAATGTCACCAGAGTTTTATCATGTTTAGTCACCTTCTAAAGCCAAACGACTGTTTCTTTCCTCTGAGCTGCCCCTCCCTCCTGAAACAAATGTTCACGCTTCATGCTTTGTAAATGCGCTGTTTGATAAGCATGTTTTCTGTTAGTGGGGGGAAAAAATGCTGTTTTCTCACCATTTTCCTTTCTTTACTCTGAATGCATGTAAAACCAGGCAAGCTGCTTTTTTTCCTGTCATTCTGCTCTGTTTTTGCTCACTTTGTCGGTGTTTTCTATCACGGGGCTCAAAAATGGTTTCAGATGTTTGAGAGGCATCAAGTGCAGCTTAACACAAACTTAACAACTCTAGAAACTCCTCATTACTTCTCGTGTTGTCATATTTAAGTAACTGCACCCCGTCTTTTTCAAATATTTAGAAACCATTTGCGTTTTTGGTCCCAGGTTTCCTCACTGTGCACGAGGACAAAACGGGGCAGACTCAACTCCAGTGCTCTTTTCATGATGAGTGAGAGGGCGAAGGTAGACAGACACAAGTAAAGTAAAGCTTATTTGAAATTGTAAGTGTTAAAAAACAAAAGATATCTTTGAGAGAAGTGGAATTTTTATTCTGTAAGATGTGAAAGTCTGAGTATTGTCAGGAGATGGACACACACATAAACGTGACTATTGGAGTTGAGTCCACCTTGTGTTTCCTTTCACTGCCTGTCACCAAATAGCACTTGCAGCAAGTCACTTCCATTGAAGCTTTTTTGTATTGTTTAATGTACTGTACATACAGTAACAGACTGATAGATTGTGATTTTGTATTAAATTGTAATTTGTATGTTAATGGAGTTAATCAGAGCCAAATTTGCTAGATTTAACTTTAAAAACGAAAAGTAAAGATGATTGTCGTTTCTTCTGCGGTTCACACACTGTGATGATGTGATCGTATTTGACTGATATCAAAGCAAGTAGTTCAACATTTTGGGAAATTGGCAAGAGTGAGACGAGAAGATTGATACCACTTTTATGTGTGTACGGTAATTTTGAAGCTACAGTTAGCGTAGCTTAGCACGGACACTGGAAACAAGACAGGAAACAGCTAGCTTGACAAAAACCGCCTATTAGCTAATTAACATTTAATATCTGTTTGTTTGATCTGTAAAAAAAAAACTGAAGTTTGAAAATGACAAGTTGTGCTTCTATGAACATTTTGTTACTTTTGTTAGCTTTGTACAGGCTAGCAGTCTTTATGCTAAGCTAAGCTAACAGGCTTCACTGTACAAGCACAAGAGTGGTATCTATCTTCTCACCTAACTCTCGGTAAGAAAACAAGCAAGTGTATTTCCCAAAGTGCTAAACCATTTTCTTTAACTTAGTTTATTAAAATGGTATAAGGTGGCGTTTTAGCATCACATCTGAGCTTCTCTTTCTGTTTACATAACACACTTCTTACTGACTGACTGACTTCTTTTGAAGGAATAATCAGGCTTTCTGGCTGTTCTTCTAGTTTTGTGGTTCGGTTGTAGATTTAGTTTGCACGTCCTGTATTTACATCACAATAAATACAGAACGTGCAAAGGTAAAACTGCTGCCAACCTAGCTGAAGAACCGCCAACAAGTCTTTCTATTCCCTTCCAAAAGAAAGGCACTGAAATGATAATTCTTCCCTTAACGCACACTGACTGTAAGGCCTGAAGACGCTCTGACTCACTGGTTTTCTTTGTCACTCTTGTAACACTTTGTATTCCTTTTTATTTTCATCACAAAAACACCTACTGGATTTCTTTTTTTGTGAGGTTTTTTTTTTTTTCTTTACTCTTCATCACTCTTTTTAACACTGTAACTGATTGTGTGCACTAGTGTCAATAAAAAGCGACCTTGTATGTTCGAAGAAAAGGGACTCCAGAATTTTCTGTAGACAGAACCGATGTCCGATTACCCCTCCACCTCCATACCCTGCTTGACTTGTGACCCCCCCACCCGTGTCTTGTGTCGTGGTAGCTAGCCCGTAGAGTAGATGTTGTGCGTTTTGTTCGGTGTCGTGCGCACGTGATCCGACTTGTTTCCGTCTGTGTTTCATGTCCTGTAGCTTCTGTTAGCTCGTTGTTTCACCTGTGTTTTGTTGTTGTGGTAGTTTTGTAGTTATTTTCTGTGTGGTGGTAAGTTCTTTTATAGCACCCGTCACAGATCTGCACTCAGTGGTTGCCAGTTTGGTGTATAACAATGGACTCTTTGGAAACTTTGCACCTGGGCAAGTATACAGTCACAACCTATGTAGTAAACCTCTGTAGTGACTCTAGCTGTAGTGAGAAGTAGGTCTAACTTTATATTCTCAATCATACCAGACTCCATTTAAAAAACGGATGATTTTAGGCATCATCACGACCAGCAAGACTATCAAATATCTATGGAAGACCATATCTAGAGTGCATTTTAAGGGAAAAGGAAAAGCTAATGAATAACTGATTACTTGATTAGTCTACTGTTTTGATGATCAATTATCGTTTAAGTCATGTTTAAAGCAAAAATCCAAACCAATCTCTGGTTCCAGCTACTCCAACACATTATGTTTGAGTTTTGGACTGATGATTTTTCCATATTTTCTGACATTTTACAGGCCAGTTAATTCAAAGTACCTAATTGTTTGGTTTGTGAAATGTCAGAAAATGGTTAGAAGTCAGTCCAAGATGATGTCCTCCAGTGTCTTGTTTTGTCCACAGCCCAAAGATATTCAGTTTACTGTCGAAGACGAGTAAGGAAACAAGAAAATATGCAAGAATTTCAGTTGAAAAATGTAAAGAATTAACTTGAATATCCAACAGAATGTGAAAAACAGTTATGATGTTACGTCTTTGTACTGCGTTGCAGAGATATCTTCTAAATGTAGCATGCTAACCAGCTCTTATTGCAACTCGACAGCTGTTTAATAAGCACGACTGTATTATTTGTCTTTTTACTTCCCCTTATAATGCACAAATATGGCCTTTATGAAGTCTTGCAGATAAACTGACTTGTATAATCCATAACTCTTTACTAACATCTACTTACGTTATCTTTTTAGAGGCACAGAGTAGATGTAGACTCCTTCAGAGCTGAGGGATCGTAGCATTCTTGTCATGCGGCGACCTGCCTGAACATGACAGCTGCTCATTTTGGGTCCTGACCCGTAGTTTAAGATTGATTGCGTAGCGTTGTCTAACCTTGAAATTCAACGCCATACAGTTTGGTAGAGAAGTATTTGGGGAATATGTGAATGTAGAAGCCTTTTCCTTCACCTAGAGGTGTCTGAGGAAGGAATGAAAATGTCACTAGAAGAGTTAAATGATAAGGAAGTGGCAGTGAATTTCATGAGAAATGTAGAATCTAATTTTAACTCCCTTATCCTCTCCTGCAATCTCCTCCTTTATCTCACTCTTTGTTCTATTCCTCCCTCCCCTTTCCCATTTTCTATTTTCCTCTCCTCCCCACAGAAAGTCCCGGCTCAGAGGACTCTCCGGGGGGAAGTCCCCACGCGGTCGTCAACGGCAGCGGCGCGGTAAACGGGCAGGGGCTGGGTCCGGGTCCGAGTCCTGAGGGGGGACGGCTGCTGTCTCCTCTCACCAGCCCGCTGCTCACCGACGCCGGGTGTATCCGCAACGACGACGAAGAGGAGGCGAGGAGGAAGGTGGGCTTACAGACAGCGAGAGAGTGGTCTTGTTTTGTTATATTAAAGCTGTTTTCTATAGAAATAACACAAGACTTTAGCGATGTATATGTGAATAGATAGACGGATGATCGTCCTCCTCCTTCTCTTTGTGTCCAGAAGTTTCCCACAGACAAGGCCTACTTCATAGCCAAGGAACTGTTGACCACAGAGCGGACCTACCTCAAAGACCTGCAGGTCATCACAGAGGTAAGGAGGACGGTTCTGCGCTTTCTCTTCAGCAGCAGAAGCTACTGGGATGAATAAAAGCGATCACTTTTTTGAGAGTTTGTTACTCTAGCCACGTCTGTTACCATGCGGATACTAACTGGAAGGCCGATCCCAACTGTCTGAGAGAGAGAAGGCCATCTGTGCCTGTCTGGTTAAGTGTAAACACACTCTCTAAAGTACACAGCCCTGCATAACACACAGATAGACCGTGAACCAAGGTTGGTCACTTTAAAGGCTCGATACTGGAATAGTGAGTCAACGCTGGTTATTTCAAAGCCTGAATTTTGGGACCGTGAACCAACATGGGTCTTTTTATAAAAGCTCATGTGTTGGGACAGTGAGTCAGCGCAGGAGCTGGGATCAGGATGTGATTTGGTGTTTTCACAGCCTAAATATCGGGAAATTGAGCTCGGTTTGGTGTTTTGAAAGCCAAAATATTGGGAAGAGAAGCTTAAGTTCGGCTCTCCGTTCCAGCGTTTTCGACTTTTTTTTTTTGTTCCCATCCCGAAAACGGGCTTTTATGTGCATTTAGTTTGGCGCGTGACTAAAGACTGAGGTTCAACATCTGAGACTTTATTCAGATTTTTCATGTGCAGGACAGATGAGGGATGAAAATACGACTTCCCAGTGGGCAGAGTGAAGTTTTTTAAATGATGTTCACTCTTCTCAGGGTTTGTGCAAAGTCTTGAAAGTTTGGAAGAATGCTGTGATGTTTTCAAGGTTAGGAATCTGCTTGAATTCGGATATAATCCTTGAAAAATGCGCGATTTCACCATAATCTAGTGTTTTATCTATGCAAGTGTGGAGGACCCAAACTGCCAAAATCAAAAATAAAGTACAGAAATAAAGAAAATGAACCTATAAATGAATTAATATGTCATGAAATGCATCAAAGATATTCAAAATAAGTGTGTTATAATTAAATAATTTAGAAAATGTCTGTATTTTTTTACCTCTTTATTAATTCCCCTATTTAATTTGTCATTTTTTACTTTATTTTGTATTTTTTTAAATAATTTTTGCAATTATTTTATATTGTCTTGTGTTTTTAGCTGCATTTAATGGCATGTTAATTCATTTAAAGTCATTTGATTTTGGCAGTTTCGATCCTCCCTACGCAGCCGCTCATGTAAACCAGAAGTCTACATACAATTAAAGTTTAAATGACCAGCTGGAAAAATAAACAACAAGGCAATATACCGTAAATTGATTGCTGTGGATGTAAACTTTATTTTCTGCAGTTGTATTTTTAAAATTTTGGCTTCGGCACCTTGAAATTACTTGAAAAGTGCTTAAAAAGCTGCACAAACTTGCATCCTGCTTCCTCTTTAAGACAACGCAGACGGTCGGCTCCTGGCTCTTTAGTTTACAAGTAAAACCACTAAAATCAACAGAGGGGAAAAACTCACTCTGCATCTTAAATCCTCGGGATGAAAGTGCAGCTTAATGTGGGTCAGACATGTGATTCAACTTTACTGTCTGTTGCTAACAAACGAGGGGAAAGTCAGCAGCGGGAGGGTGATCGGTCGAGACCACCGGTGGGGAAAACACCGGTCCAGCAGCGAGCACCTGCCTGCTAAAGACCGTGTCGCCTTAATATGATGACTCTGAGCGTGGCTTCTGACCTCGCCCGGAGGGAGAAATATCATATTTCCCCTCTCTTGTGTCTTTTTCTGCCTCTCAGCTGTTTTTCTTTTCAACAGTAGTTTCCAGCCTCTTTGATGTGGGAGGAAGGCGTGCGCTGGCACTTTTTTTAAAAACCTCTTAAATATTTTCTTTGGCTGGCAGCGCTCACGCCTGAGATCCAACACCCTTCCCCTCCCTCCCTAGTGGTGGAATGTAACTGAGTACATCTACTCAGTGCTGTTAAAAAGTACCCAGAAGTCATACTTCTACATACAAAGTAAAGATATCATGTTTAAATATTAATTTGGTGAAAGTGAAAGTCACCCATATGAATAATACTTCAGTAAAAGTCTTAAAGTATCTGGTATTAAATGTAATTAAGTATCAAAATTACAATTAAAAGTAAATTATATATACAGAATAACAACATGTTGAGCATTTTGATTGCTGATAAAGTAAATTCATTTAAAGATGTGCCGGTTTGGCTCTGATGCAGCATGTAAAGTAACTAAAGTAATCAAATAAACAAGTAGTAAAAAGAGTAAAAAGTACGATATTTCTCTTTCAGGTGCAGTTGAGTTGGAAGTAGCAGGAATGGAAACACTTGAGTAAAGTACAAGTACCTCAATATATTACTTAAGTACAGTCAGTGATGAATGTAACTAAGTACATTTACTCAAACACTGTACTTATGAACCATTTTAAGGTACTTGTACTTATTATATTTCTATTTCACTACATTTTGTCCAATGAAAACCGTGTTTTTTTCCCACATTTGGTGATTTTTAATATGTATATTTGAATATAAAATGTAAATTTTGCTGGTTATACTTTGAACTCGTAGTGGAGTATTTTCACAGTGTGGTATCAGTACTTTTCCCTCCCTCTCTGCCTCCCCCTCTCTCGTCTCGCTGTCACCCCTCCTCTCCCTCCCACCGTGTCCTTCTGGCAAACAGCTGGACGGCCTCCTGTCTGCTCTCGCTGTCATAGCGGCGTGTGATTTACTCTGAGAGGGGAATATAACACCTCTGTGTCAGGGGTTGTAGTGCACTCGCTCAGGTCCAGGAGGATCATCGTGTGTGTGTGTGTGTGTGTGTGTGTGTGTGTGTGTGTGTGTGTGTGTGTGTGTGTGTGTGTGTGTGTGTGTGTGTGTGTGTGTGTGTGTGTGATCCTCGGTGCAAACAAATGTCATCGTGCTTTCAAGTGGAATCACTCAGCCCGACTCACCGACCTCCCGTATTCAGGGGGATCAGACCAGTGTCGTGTGTGTTTGTGTGTTTTCATGTGTGTGGTTCCTCATATATGTCACTTCTGATCACTGTCAGCGTTAGTTTGGGGGATTTTCACATCATTCTTAGATTATTACATTTTGAGGAACTATTATGTTGTGTATTACTTTGTTTTAAAGCATAACATTAATAACCAGGTCCTTGTAGGTGATTTTCTCAGTGGATTTTGAACCATTTGGTATAAAAATGTCAGAAAATAGTGAGTCCAGAGTGTCAAATAGCTTTTATTTGGTCTAACTTACACTCCAAAACCTAAAAATATACAATTTATTATCACTAAGACAAAGAAAAGCAGTAAACCTGAGAATTTTTGTCATTTTTGCTCGAAGACAATGACTATTCCTTGTTGATTAATAGTTAATTTAGATGAATTTTCTGCCGATCAACTAATTGATGGATTGTTTTGACTTTAACCGTAGACTCATACTTCGTTCTCGTGGTAGAGCCTCCCTTAAAGGTGCATTATGGAAGAATAGTTTAAAAAATTCAAATATTAACAAAAACTATCCACATAATGTGGAGAAGTAAGAGCTTTCGCATTATGTTGAAGACACTGTGTTGTTTTGCAGAGATATCCACTGTAGTTAGCATGCTAACCAGCTAGCCTCAGCCGTAGCCTGTTTCATAACACCATGTAGAAGACCGCACTCTGGCTCCACTACAGCTTCACACCTCTCTTGAACCCACCGTGTCTTCGTCATTCTCAGGAGTTCTGGTCGGAGCTGTTGTAAATCGCCTCTGTAGTGTATTACCAGTTGTCAAACTAGCTTCCGTCAGTTTCAGTTTTTAACTTGACCCACATGTGTTTGTGTGTTTGTCTCCTGCAGTCCTTCCAGGGTGTTGCGGGGAAAGACGAGGCCTTCCCAGACTCTGTTATGAACCTGATCTCCACCAGCTACGATCCACTTTACAAGTTTCACCAGGGATTCCTCAAAGAGGTGGAGCAGCGTCTGGCACAGTGGTCAGTATCTGTGTGTTCCCACTGTTACAAAACGCACCTACATAGCAGACATTCACTCATTCTAATAAACCAAGATGACATTTTGTGCTTCTTTGCAGATGACTAAGTAGTTTTTTATTCAGTTTATTCAGTCATGAAAACAAAAAGAGCCAACAAAGGTCTTTCTCTTCTGGTTAAAATTACTTCCCCAAAACTAGAGTGCACCTTTTAAATGGCTAAAATTCAGCACAGAAAAGCAGGAAAATGATGATAATTCAGACACTGATGTGGCTTTTTATAAGCAATCACAGCAAGACAAAGTCTACAAAGAGTTGAAGTAATTAAAAAGGATTACTGGATGTAAACAAGACGAATCCACCACAAAAATTAGAAGGATTGTAAGAGCAGATTAGTGTTTTTAGTACTTTAGCGAGACAAAAACAAATGACTTAACTTCACTGTTGTGTTTCTGTATCGTGTTTGATAACCACACACAAACAAACAAGTCAAGAAAAGCACAAATCTCCATTAAGAAGGACAAATAAGTCGATTTGAATTCTGTTTATTCATTTATTTTATTTGGACAAATGGGATAATTAGTGGGATAATTGCTGCACCACGATTTTTAATCACTTTCAAGTCGCCACATTCCAGT
Organism: Pagrus major; assembly: GCF_040436345.1. Taxonomy (NCBI): domain Eukaryota; kingdom Metazoa; phylum Chordata; class Actinopteri; order Spariformes; family Sparidae; genus Pagrus; species Pagrus major. The sequence continues at coordinate 20,940,420 of NC_133238.1, forward strand.
GTAATTAAAAATGAAACCATAAAACCGTGACATGAAAGGACTAATGTGGCTCTGCATGGGAGCTAATGTGCACATGCAAAGCCCTTCGTTTCCTCCTATGGGATCCTTGTCTGTGTTATTTCTGTAATGACAGACAGGAGGACACACACACACACACACACACACACACGCCCCAATGACTCGCTGGTCGGATAAATGGGATTGTGGGAATCGAGTGGAAGATTTTCCAGTCGTGTGTGTCAGAAACGTAGCTCTTCTCTGACATCTACTGGTGAATCAGTGTAACTGCAGGTGCAACAAGCTCAGTATATTCTTTCTCTTTCCTCTTTCAGGGAGGGTCGTTCAAACGCTCACATTAAAGGAGACTATCAACGTATTGGTGACATTCTCCTGAAGAACATCCAGGGTCTGAGGGTAACATGAACCCTCTTATTCCTTGTTTTTGGTCTACAACACATTGTTGTCTTTGTAAGATTGGGTTTACAGGTGTAGAAGTTACAGACCTCTCTCTGTATCTTATCTTTATTTTAAATATTTTCATTTCTTTTGGATCTGCAGCAGCTGACCGTTCACCTTCAGAAACATTCAGAGTGCCTGGTGGAACTGGAGCGGGCCTGCAGGTATGTGAACCTCCGCAACCAAAAGTGGTCGGGTAGTTAGTTAGTCACGGGTGATGAGAACATCATACAACCATTACACCAACAGTGTAGGAGTACTTTGAAAAGCAACACTTCGCATCTCCGTCCCGCAGGTCAGTTCGGAAGGTGGAGACCGTGTGTCGAGACTTCGAGCAGCAGAGAGTTTGCTACCTGCCCTTCAACATCTTCCTCCTCAGGCCTCTCCACCGCCTGCTGCACTACAAGCTCATCCTGGAGAGGCTCTGCAAGCACTACCCGCCCACCCACGACGACTTCAGGGACTGCAGAGGTACGGCTCTGCTTTTTTTTGTATCCCCACCTCTCCTCCCTTGTATGTATTTTTATCTACAATCATCTTTTCATCTTCCTCTCAGCGGCCCTGGCAGACATTTCAGAGATGGTGGTGCAGCTCCAAGGCACCATGATGAAGATGGAGAACTTCCAGAAGCTTCTAGAGCTGAAGAAAGATCTGACCGGCATTGACAACCTCGCCATCCCCGGGAGGGTAGGACTCCAAATTTCCCTCCATTTTGTTAATTTATCTTTATTTGCTTTCTGTCCTATTTTTACTCATGTTTGTGTTTGACTCGCAGGAATTTATCAGGCTCGGCTGCCTCAGCAAGCTCTCAGGGAAGGGCCTTCAGCAGAGGATGTTCTTCCTGGTACGACAGTTCAGCTACTTTTCAAAACAAAGCTAATATCAGCGACAGCAGAAAAATAATCTGTAGATTATCTCGTCCCCTGCAGTTCAGCGATTCTTTGGTGTACACCAGTCGAGGAATGACGCCGTCCAACCAGTTTAAAGTTCACGGCCAGCTGCCTCTGTATGGCATGACGGTACGTGACGTGATCATGTTGGCCTATTAACATGCAAGTAGAACAACTTGAAGGTGCAATATGTAAGAATTTTTAGTTTAAAACGCTAAAAAATTAGCTTAAAGTATCAACAGAACGTGAAGAAATAACATTTTTGACGTCTATGTCTAAGTTAGCATGATAACCAGCTAGCCCCAGCCCATCCTTTCTCACAATAACAACCCTAGCTCCCAGTCCGAGGTGCTAGCTACACAGTTAACTGAGCTAAAAGGCTAATGACAGCTACAGTTTTCAGCACTTAGCGGTTTCTCTCGTAATATGCTGCCCCCTATCTGTTTGGAGGTAGCCTGTTCTTACATACTGCACCTTTAATGTATTTCTGTTCACGTTTTGATTGTTTCTGCAGATCCGAGAGAGCGAGGAGGAGTGGGGAGTCCCTCATTCGTTCACCTTGTTCGGGCAGCGCCAGTCCGTGGTGGTGGCCGCCAGGTAAACACAGAAACAGCTCAAGAAAATCACATTTTTAAATAATAATGACACAATTTCACAAGATTTAAGGCCGAATATTAAAGGTTAAAAACGAGGGGTGGTTACAATCTGCAACCTCACCGCTAGATGCCATGCTGCACCTCTAAGAGCGTTTACTGTGAACGAGATGAACAAAAGAATTAAAGAAAAGGAAACAAGAACACAATGAAAACTAATTGTTTCTAAGAATAACAGTGTGAAAGTTTAATGCAGGTCGGCTTCATAAAAAATGGATCTCCTCTCTGCAGGACGTCTGCAACAGTTTGCTTGTCCTCTCATTAAAAGAGCGTGTTTGACCTATTTTCTATTCAGCTACTTGTTCACCCATTAAAGTTTTATCAGTGAGGAATTTCACATCCGATCTCTGACTCATTCTCTCCAGCTGTGCATCAGAAATGGAGCGGTGGGTGGAGGACATCCGGATGGCCATCGACCTGGCGGAGCAGAGCAGCAGCCCGAGCACCGACCTGCTGTCCACCAGCCTCTCTGACAACAGTAAGTCTGTCCTCTACTGTACGCGCTGAGTTCGTTGTTCATACGAGGCGCTATGTTGGGGTCCGTTGTCACTGATGGCGTCCAGGTAAATGAGTGTGCAACCCAGGATTTAATGTCTGACCAGACTGTTCCACTTAATCATTCATCGTGATATTCCAGGACTGTCTGAGACGCTGTAGGAACCAGAACGTTGAGTCACAAAAAGTCCCGCAGGAGAGTTATTTCTAGAAATGTTTCCACATGAGATTTGTCACCAATTGCGGCTTCTCTCGCCCAAATCTCCTCATCTGAGGTTAATGCGACACCAGGACTCCAGCTGGGACCCGTCAGCTTCACTGACTGATGTTATTTACTTTTCTTTCTATAAGAGAAATATTCATCTTTACCTATAGTCCACATAACCACGCACTTATATTTCAATCCTTTGCTCCTCTTTCTTTCCCCTCTGAAACGACAGATGGCTGCTCTCAGCGCCTCATGAATAACCCCGCTTGATTTGTTCCAGGCGGTCTTTCATCATATTTTTTAATGTCACCTGATATATGTAGGTCCAGGCCCCAGCTGCCGCCGTCTCTTTCTCATCTTCTTTCTTTCTCGTTCTTTATCTTAAACGCTTGTCACAATGTTCAATGAGGCCTCCACCTGGCGACCTTTGCTTTGACGTCTCTATTATCCCTCAGTTAAAAATCACCTCCTATGTACATTTATAACTCAAACAGTTAAAGAGTATTGGCTTACAAGTAACAACAAAAGGGCGATTTTTTTCTGTTCTCCTTTCTTTCTTTCAGGCTGTATTGAAATTGCTTTGATCACCGATTTGCTTCAGCTCTTTGTTCTGTGTCAAAGATCTGCAGACATGTTAAAACCCAAACTATCATTAGCCATCTATGCAAAACACAACAATCCTTAGCATGTTGCAGAGCTTGTTCCTCGAGGTTAATGTAACGCTCAGCGTCAACACTTTGTACCCAGCAATTAGAGCTTAACAAGCTAAATAAACACAGGAAACACAAAGTTGATAAATCTAATTACTTCTAACCCCTCATCAACTGTTATCAGAGTAAAATATATTGCTTAACGCTTACTTTGCTTGCTGTTTTAAGATGATTGAAGGCCCCAAAACTGAGTAAAAGGCAATCAGACGAGTCAAAAATGTTGAAATTTAAGCTTTTAACTTCGACTGAAGCCTCATATCAGTCATTAAAGGAAAGAAAAAAGTTTATTCACCCTTTATCACCAGTCAGTTGATAAGTTGTATAAAACCAGCTAGCTAACAGCTAGTAACAGAAGTGTATGTGTTTTTTGGCTACAGCAATATGCAGTTTATGGACAGAATAACATTACGTGCACTCGCTGGTTTAGTTAATGAGGACAATTAGCTTCACAATTAGCTAGGCGGCTAACTGAAAAGGCTGGTCAGTGTGTTTAGCCAACAGTGTGAGCTAGCTAACTCAGCTACATGTCTTCTTGACTGCTCCATTGATCATTTAAATGATTACATGTAGGCTAACATGTCAAATTAAGAAAAAATGTAATGTATTTATTTACTTTTTTAGATATTGAGAGCTTTTTGCCAACTGATTTGAGGTTTTAGGAAGAATATAAAGCTTCATACTTCATGTTACTCTCTACAGTAGCATTTAATAACAGTAGCATTTAATAATTAATTCAGTTTTGTGTATTTTTTACTTGTTCTACAACCTTTTACTACTTTACTTTTGTCCGCTACAGGGCTCCATAGCTCAGGCAACATTTGTGAAGATTAGAGTAAAATGTATTAGTCAGTATTTCAAAAACACAAATTATATTATATTTTAAAGACTAGCCGTGTTAAAGGAAGCCAAAATGTCTATGAATCTATTTTCTTAGGGTTTTATAAAATTGTTTCCTTCTACATATTTATTATTTTCTATCCTGGTTATGTGTGTCTTGATTTGATTGTAACCTTCGCTGCCGTCGTTCTGCAGAGCTGTCGGAGGACGGTGGAGCCGAGCTGGAGTCGGAGGAGGAGCTCTGCGGCTCGCGCTCGTCTCTGGAGCGCCAGGGTCACCGCGGTAACACCACCGTGCACGTGTGCTGGCATCGCAACACCAGCGTGTCCATGGTGGACTTTAGTGTCGCTGTGGAGGTACCGGACTGTTTAACCCGCCGTCTCTCCACACATCACACGTCTGTTCTTCTTGTAGCTGTGGAGTCCAGTCTGTTTCTGTCCTGTGTGTCCTGGTCTTCTTCTCCACAAAGGACCATTGATTCAATGTCCTTTGTCTTTTTCTCATGTCTGTGTTTTTGTCCTTACCTCTTTCACCCTGCCTCTTTCCATTCTCCATCATCCATCTGTCCGTCAGTCCATGTCTGTCCGTCCACGCTGACATTGCTAGAGGCCAGTAGTCCGGCCAGTGAGTTGACGAGGCCCCTCAGCAGACTTCAGGGGCCAGTGTCTCTCTCTGTGGTTTGCTGGTACAGAGCACACAGCCTGTCCTTTAGTGACACCTGCTGGAGTAGACAGGTACTACAACAGCAAAAACATGTAATGATCCATGTTCGGAAATCCTCCAGAAATTAAACTACATGCTGAAGCATCTGATTAAAGGATAAATTTAAGAGCAACATGTTATTGGACTACTGGATATTTAGAAGAGATGATTATTTCCTGTCTTTTCTCCTCATTTCTAAAACTCTGATCTATTTCGCCTCACACGTCCTTTGTGTTTCCAGAACCAGCTCTCAGGAAACCTGCTGAGGAAGTTTAAGAACAGTAACGGCTGGCAGAAGCTCTGGGTGGTCTTCACCAACTTCAGCCTCTTCTTCTACAAGTCCCACCAGGTGAGAATAAGGAAGACTGTTTTAATTGCAGAGAAGGAGGCGGACTTATAGATATAGATTATTGATGATTTCTCATCCTTGCGGCTCGTCTCCTCTCAGGACGACTACCCTCTGGCCAGCCTCCCTCTGCTGGGCTACTCCGTCACCGTCCCGTCCGAGTCGGAGAACATCCACAAAGACTACGTCTTCAAACTCCACTTTAAATCCCACGTCTACTACTTCAGATCGGAGAGCGAGTACACCTTCGAAAGGTACGGTGCTCCGGGTGATCAGTGATCGGGGTTTGAAATGCATTTATGTACTCGTAAAGTTCAGTACTAATGGTTGTAAAACTGTCTTTTCAATTGCTCCCGTCTCCAGGTGGATGGAGGTGATCCGCAGCGCCACCTGCTCCGCCAGCCGCCCCCTGCTGAGCACCAGAAAAGACCTTTACTGATGAGCGTGCCTCCGTCAGGCTCTCCGCCTCCCGGGTGAAGATCTGAACATTAGGCTGCACAAAGACCAGAAAAGACTCTTATTATTATACTGTAGAATCACACCGCAGGCGCTCGATTGATTCCACACTAATTAATACCTCTGAATGGTTGATTCAGACACGCTCAGAGGTCCTCCTCCCACGTCACCTCCACCCTCTTATTACACACTTTCTGCACCATTGGTGTCTGATTAGAGACGCGCAGACGCATAGTTTTCCCTTTTTTTCTGCGTCTTCCTGGCAGTGTTTTTTCTTTCACACTTTGAGTGTTGTTCACATGCACACATGAGGATTTAATTTTCACCCCCCGGTGACGTATCATGTTTACAGTACGGAGGATTTTTATCTTTGATACACCTGAAAGACATACCAGAAGTATTTGGGGACACTGAAGCATGAGTTTGCGCACCATGTGGTATGTTTCTTTGGTGAGTATTCCTGTGATGAGGATAAAACGTGTAAATAAAATGCTTGAAATCAGGATTTTAATCTAATGCAGAAGGACAAATGTGTGCATGTGAACATATCGTTTTTGTCCGACAATCTACGTATAATTAGATGAATTAAATGTGACGCCAGTTTGGACACAGTTAAAGAAAAACATCCATCTTTTCCTTTTTATAAGGCGATCTTTTGTACAGTACTTTGATACACTGTGAAATGTTCTTTGTTTTTTGTTTGTTTTCCTCTTTAAAAGGCTTTTAAATGACTTCAAGACTGCTTCCAACGCCAACAGAGATTTCACTGGTCTGTTTGCCAAATACCTTCTCTTCTGTATTCCTCCAGTTTTCTGGATTTTAACTATTCTGAATAAAGATGAAAGAAAAGATTGTGTTCGTATGAAAAACATGAGACGAGTCAGACGTTTGTTTTTATCATGAAGACAAATATTCAGACTGGTGTTTGAGTACTTCTGCTTGAGTCGTACTTTTGCATGTCACCATCTCCAACAGTGCTTTTGTTCTTGTTATAGATCGCGTTGTTTGAAACCACAGAGAACGCAGCTTCACAGGTCTGCTTAGAGAAATCTGGCAGGGAAACTCGATCCAAACCTTTAATTTGTTCCACAGCGGTAACAGAGCTGCTGTGGAGGAGATTTCACTTCTTCAGTGAGTGTTGACAGATGTCACAACGGCGATATGAGTCCTGATTAGTGGGAATGATCAATTTTGGGTCCCATTTTGTTACTTTCATTGTCGATTAATCCGCCTTATTATCTGGATTAATGGATTAGATCTATAAAATGTAATATATAATAGATAACTAATCGATTAATGGTTGCAACTCAGAAGTGAACAGAGAGACGATGACAGCGTTATGAAATGTAAATAACAGGAGGAGAAAAATGCAGGAGAAAAATGATACTAGACGAGTCAATTAAAGACCTGAGAGGAGTCACATATTGATTGAAAGGTTTATTATTGCTAAAAACAAAGTGTCTAAAAGTCACAGTTGAAAGGTTGTAAGGTTATATATGTTATATTACATGTGTTTCCTTAAAAAAAAACAAAAAACAAATCATTGTTCTTCTGCTCCACTGATCAAACAGAACGTGATATGAATCATCAAGTAAAATTCATTAAAGGGACAGTTCACATCAAAAATCAACATTATATACTTTACCAGGAACTATTTTCTTTCTGTATCACCGCGCCGAAGTAAACATACTGCCTTGTGCGCATGGACAAGATGCTGCATTGGGGAAGTCGACTTAGGTGTGTTTATGTGCATCGTGTTGGCAGGTGGGAGCAACATGGACGCCAAAAGCAGGTTGTTTTGCATTTTATCGCTCGGAGCGTTTAAACAGCTGTTTCAACTGAGCTGTAACGTTAGCGTGCTTACTTAGCCACGGCAGCTAGCCTCTTGTCCATGATGTGGTGCACGACTCCTTCTGATCAGTGATACAGAAAGAAAGTAGTTCCTACATGAAACTGCTCACAACAAGGTCTGTGGATGATCTACATTATATTCCAGTGAACGCAGACATCTCTACGACTGATATCTGCAAAACTCTGCAACTCATGTCAAAAACTGCACTACAGGCTAGAGGAAAAATATGTATTTTTGATTGCCCCTTGAAAGATACAGTACACTGTAAGAAGTGGACCACAACACCAGCCAAGAACAAAATCAATAAATGATGACATCCCCAACGATTAACAGAGGAAAGTATTTAAGTGTGATCGTCACTCCACCGACACTAAACGAGGTAGAAGACTTTCATGTTTGCAGGATTCTTATTCTGGCAGATGACATCTGTCTCGTGCTTCTCTGGTCACATAATCCAGCCCGTGCTCTCCGTACGAGTCATAGCTCTCGTAGCAGGGCAGCGAGGGCCAGTCCGGCTCGTACGTGGTCGTGTTGTACACAAACGCCTCCGTGATGCTTCCCGCCGCCGGCCTCTCCCCTCCCTCCGCCTCCCCCGCCCACTCCATCACCTCCAGCTTGACCAGAACCCGCTGGTACATGGTGGGAATGCTCTCTAAGGCGTCCAGGTACTTCAGCATCTTGTCGTCCACTTTGTAGATCTCGCCCTGGACGAGGTGACCCTGGCCGGGGAGGTTGAGGAGGAAGGGGATGTTGTACTCGGTGGTGATCACTAGAGGGTATTTCTGGGTGGTGCGGGCCGAGGCGAGGAACTCGGCCTTGCCGTTGGTGCTCTCAAACATGCGGTAGTTGTTGGGCTGCCCTTTCTTCAGGGTGCCATAGACGAAGACACGAGCCATGCGGATGGAGGAGCACATACGCACCTGCAAGACGAAGCACAGGTTGAAGTGTTGAGGTCATGTCGGTGTTTCACCATGTTTTAACTGGGATGCTATTTCAACTTATCTGGATTTGTCACCATGTTTTTTTCCCACTTTTCTTATTTATGGTTGTATGCACCTCTGTTTTGTTTGTGTTGTCTGTTATCTTTTATGTTCCCGTTCTGTTCATTCGCTCAGTGATTATGTTTGTTGTTTCTGTTTGTTATCACATTTTTGCACTTCACTGAAAATGAAGGCTCGCCCTCAATGATTCATCGAGATTTGAATAAAGGTTGAATGAATGAATGAATCTTTAACAAAAATAGTCAAGGCTTGTTTCCCCACCTTTTCTTGTGTACATATTTTTCTTTTTTAAATAAATTTAAACTTGTTCTTCCCCCCTCATCACTCAAAAAGTACAATACATTTTATTATCCCATCTATTACCTATTATTTAGGTATTTATGATGCACAAGTGTCCCTGCGACATTAAAAGCTGCTCTGACTGAAGCTCTTTGGACTTCAGTACACGAGTTTAATAATTAATACTGTCAGTTATAATCTCTGATCTCTGTGTTCTCCTTTAAACAACACTTCATTCATTCAGTTTAATCAGTCACGAAATCAAAGTGTACTTTGTTTGTTTGGGCCTAAAAATCAGTCAGTGAAGCCAAAATGTCTTCCCCAAAACTACATAATGCACCTTTACCTCAAAGTAAATAATAATGACACGGTGTAGAAATACTCGATTACAAGTCCTGCATTCAAAATATTACTCGAGTACTAAAAAGTATCAATTATGTATAAAATCATTTTATTTTTAAGCACTAATGTTAATGTCACAGCTGATAATGTTGGAGCTTATGCTTCCGGGTTGCCTAATCCGCGATAAGTACACACTTTATGGGAACTGCGATAGTTCCCATAAAGTACAAATACTCAAGTAAAGTACAAAATACTCAAGTAAAGTACAAAGCACCTTTAAAGTGTACTTAGTTACGTTACTTTCCAGCACTGCTGACAGCTTCAGGCACAACAACCCTGCAGTCAGCATTAACGACCGCAGGGCTGCACACGACTCGAGTTATTGCACCTTAAAATGACCGAGAAGGAGTTCAGTCTTACCGGGATGAGTGTGACGGAGACGCCGGTCCGCAGGTGGTTCCGGTGAACTACGGTACACAGTTCGGTTTGACGACGGGGCCGGTCCGCACGCTCAGCCAGGAGCCGGTGGACGGTGAGCTGCTGCACATGCGCAGTGGACATTCAGGAAGACTTGGAAAACACAAGATGGCGTCATAGCGACCAGCCGGTGAAGTGTTTCTCACTCATACTCCTTTTTTTTATTTTCGTATTTTGTTTTCTATTTAAGCGTATTTTCATATTTTATTCTCTTGGCTCTGTAGTTACATTGTAACCTACTGGAGTGTTTAATTATACGCTGTTCGTTTTACACTTAATTTTTTTTTTTTAAATGAATGTAGGAAGCCATTTAAAATGCCTTGTTTTGAAATGTGTAATAAAATAAACAATGGAATAAATTTGCCTTGTGACTGTTGTACCGCTCCACAAATCATGAATTTGAATTTTACGAGCAATTCACCGGAAAAAAAAACTTACCGAGCAGGCTAACTTCCGGTTTAGCTTCCGGCTAACCTGAATGGGGATAATGATAGTGAACTGAGGCTGTGTCCGAAATCACTCACTACTCCCTATATAGTCCACTATGTTGGACTCCCTATGTAGTGTCTAGGGAGTAGGGAATGAGTGAGTGATTTCGGACTGAATCATTGCACGGGGGTCTGTTGTTGTTTACTCTTCTGTTACAACTGTTTCCGGCGCATTTGTGACGTGAAACGTGACGTCAGTGATGATCCAATCATCACTTTTTTTTATTTTTTTATAATCCAATTGCTGATAAAAATACATTAACCTAAAAAAGTTCTGCTTTGACTCTGATGCAGCGTGTAGGCTAATCCGCAAAGTAACTAGTAACTAAAGTTATCAAATAAATGTAGTAGAGTAATCGCTGATTGTACATTTGACTCCAATATCACCATTATCCATTGTAGATGAGTAACGTTATGCTACTTTACTTTTAGTAGGCCTATTATATTGATACTTATGCTTTTGCTCATAACAAAGGTATTGTTTTTTGTTTTTCTTGTTTGTTTTTTTTCAAGTATACTTACCTACAGTATTCATGTCAATAGTAGATGATTACTTAGATTAAAATTGTGGAAGTGATGGTAATGATAATTGCTGTAGTGCGATCTGATTTTACAAATTAAACAAATTATCCAAGAGATGGCTCTAAAGCAAAGCAATTAAGTGTGAAGGACATTTAAAGTGAACTAATTAAACGTTGAAGAGACCCGCTAGTAAACAACACACACAAAAAAACACTCATTTAACAAACTAGTTAGGAAATTAAGAGTTCTGCCCGGAGTGTTCACCGGCCCGAGAAAATAACGACCAAATAATATTATTAATTCAAAAAGTAATAAAGTAATCACTGGCATAATCCCAAATTCCAAATAAGTAATTCCACTGTTGATTAGTTAGGCATGGTGAGGGAAGAAAACAAACAAATATTCAATAATTAATCATCTATAATAAAAGGGAGATCTGCAGCCCCGGCTCCATTAAAAACCACTTAACGTAACAAATCTAACAAGGCTGTGCAACAATAATCAGTCATACCAGAGGCAAACATTAAAGAGAATTACAGTGAAGGCTTCAGACGTCATCCGCCAGTTCAGCACCTCTTTAATGTTTTGGCAAATTGGAGCCAAAAGGACAACGGCCTCATTACTGTCCACACAACCAGCTTCAATTACCACACTGGATCCCAGTAAACAAATAAAGATTATTACTGTGGCGTCATGATCTCATAAAAATCAAGTTGGAGTTGTCTGGAGAGGAGGAAACGTCTCCTCTGACAGACTCTGTTAAACACACACATTCTTCATCCTCTGACGGCACACTCACCTGTGAGCGCTTCTTCAGGTCAGCTGGGACAGTAACTCTGCCCAGGAATTAAAGTTAATCCATCTTTGTCTTAACAGACACTTGACATTCAGTCTAATGGGGGAAAAAAACCAAATATTTAATATAATCTGACTTTGGTGGATGGAAGGAGGATCACCGACTCTGGTAAAGCAATAAGAAAAGATTACTTTCACTGGTTGACTGAGCCAACAAACAGCTACATGTACAGTGAGTAATATCTCAAATCCAACGAAGGAAAGTAGTTTGAAATGAAATTTAAACAAGAATGGAGGGAGTAAAGTGATACATTATGAAAGTCTGGCGTGCTTAACCATTATTGTCTCTCATTTTAAGACACTTAGAGAGATGTGCATTTACAATAATTTCTTTTGCCCATATTTTCTTTTTAAACACTCACTTTTCCATTATTTCTCTTTTTGTCATCCTGTTTGAGCTTGTTGAGCATCAGATAACAACACGATGTGAGAGAATGTGAGAGACTTTGGGTCTTTTTTTCTGTTTCCAGTCCCTTATAAAAAATTGGATGATGGTTTACTCCAGTGCGTTTTTTGTTTTTATGCTTTTGAACACACAAGCTGGAGCTGAAAAGGAAATATGAAATCTACAAAGCACTTCTTTACCCCTCTGTTTCTCTCTCATCCAAGCACATAGAGGTGTGTTATTTGATATGAGCGTACATTGATGATTGTACCTTTGTTTTACATTTCTAAATATATGTTTTATGATTTAAAAAAAAAATGTAAGTACGTTTTAGTATGTTTTTGTTTTATATTTTCCTCTTTAGGGACAATAATGGTACAGTAGAATTTAGGAAATGTTAAAACTAGACGGCAATGCACGGGACCAGTGATGTAATGTCACTAAGTACATTTACTCAAGTAATGTATTTAAATACAACTTTGAGGTAATTGTACTTTACTTGATTATTTGCATTTTCTATTTCTATCATTCTATTTTTACATTTTCTTTCTTTCTCATTACATTTTGGAGAAAAATATGTTACTCCAAAACCTTTATTTGGAAACTTTAGTTACTAGTTACTTTGCAGATTACATGCTGCATCAGAGCCATCGTAGCACATTTTTCCAACGATAGGAAAAATGCTGAATATCAGATGTACACTGTTTGAAGCTTGACAGGAGGCAGGGTCCGCCAACTATAAACAAAGTAAAACAGTATCAGATTGTGTTGTCCTTTAAGGTCAGTTTGTTTAGGCATAAAAAAGAGTACATATTACACCTTTAAGACTTTTACTCAAGTACTAGGCCTATTTTTATAGGTGACTTTCACTTTTATAAAGTAATATTATAACCCAATACACTGCATACACTGCAAAATGTCATTTATACTGAATTAATTAATTATTAGTACATTTGGTTGCATTAATCCCAAATAAATAAATCACAGCTGTAGTACATGCAATTGTCCACAGGAGGCGCTCGCAGAGGAATGGACGACGCTGATTTGTCGAGCACGGAAGGTGACGTAAGCACGTCCGCAGCCTAGCAGCAGAAAAGACGGCGTAAACAAAGCAGGCTGCTACAAATCAGCTAACGCTAAGTAGCTTCACGTTTCGCGAGTAAAACACACACTGTGGATGTATTCGGCTCCATTTAAAACACAGTTTTTAGTTGACGGGCGAGGACGGCTTTCGTTAGCGTGGTCACAAACTCACTCATGTGCCGAGACTCCCAAACTAAGCGAGTTAACAAGTGGTCGTTTTCGCTAGCTGCGTTAGCTTTAGCCAATTATATTAGATAACGGGACATAACGGGATTTTGGTGTTTCTGTACATCGGTGTCATGAAGAGAAACGTTTAATGGTAACACGTGATAACAGCGCTGGTAACGCGGACCGTTTTAAACGCTGACAACATCGATGCTGTCATGAGTTAGCTCGCTATGTAGCTTTATTTAGGTGAAGAGTCGTGTTAGTTGCGCGAACGGGGTCTGATGGTGGCGTGAGGCTCCTGGCTAGATGACCACTTGATCGCAGTCATCTGGACTCGGACTGCGATGTTTAGCCTGATGGCGAATTGCTGCAACTGGCTGAAACGCTGGCAAGAGCCCGCAAGGTAAGTTGGATGATATCGTTAAGCAAAAAAAAATCCTCCATCTTCATGTCAGATCAGGTTGTTTCAGTAGTTTGGAAGACTGGCTTGACATCTGATATACACCGAGTTTGTACGACTGATTTCATGTTTCACTTGTTCAAAGTAGTTCATTATATCATCAGCATATTGAAGCTACACTGACAGATCAGTCTGATCTAAGTTCAGTGGATTTTGTCCAAATTAATCTACTCTTTTAATCTCCAAGATCCCTTTTTTTTTAATCAAATTCTGCCTGTGTTTAATTATCATCAAGTGACTGATGAGCTAATTAGATGGTAAAACACCGTGGCTTATTACAAATATCATTAGAGCTGAAACGATTAGGTGCTTAATCATTAAGTTGATTGACAGAAAGATAAACGATTTTGATTGTCAGATTAGTTTCTGATTTAGTCATCTGTCACTCAAGAAAAACAACTTCTTCTCTGAGGATTTGCTGCTTTTCTTTACATTTACAGGCAATTAACATCGTAGAAGAACATAAAGGAAAATCACCTTGAGATTGGGCTTCACTTGTCATATAGATGAAATACCATATGCCATATATGGGTAGAGCACACATACAGTAACCTCATTATACCTGCCAAGACTGTGCGTAAAAACATGACATAAAACAAATTACAAGTAGATAAAAATAGAAATTAAGGTACAAGAATCCCAGCCTAAGTAGTCAATAGCTGGTGTCCATCTCCTTTTAAAATAGGCCCTTTTGGTTGTAGTTGGGCAGTCGTGTTTCTACTTCTCTGTCTTTTAATTATAAATCAGTTATCCTTTAAAACATGTCTTTAAAATGCATCTAAAACTTGGTAGTTTCAAGAGTAGTTTCAACTATTTCTTGTTCATTGAGAGCAGACTTAACCGGAGTCATATTCTTTGTTTGTGTACACATACTTGGCCAATAAAGCTGATTCTGATTCTGATTCTGATTATAGGCCTTTAAAAATGCCGCATAGTGCGCCTTCTACATATTATTTAAATGTTTTCTTTTTTATATAAATATATGTACAGATTGTTTTCATTGTCAATTAATCTGCTGATTTTCATTCTGATTTTCATCAGGGCTCCAGGTTGCAACTATTTTGGTTGCGCATGCGCCCGAAAAATCTGCCATATGGGACCAAACATTTTCATTGGTCGCACCGGTGTGCCTCAAATTTAGTTTAAACGACTGAAGTTATCGCAATTTCTTGTGTCGTGTGCTGGGATTTAAATGAAGAGAAGAAGAAACGTGTGCATTTGCGCTTTTATTCCTGTTTACAATCATTTACATAATGTATTCAGAAAGGAAATCAGAATGTACAACCAGGTGGACCCAAATTCTGTGCTGGTGCTCCTAAATGAAAAAGTTAGACGCACCAGTGCAACCATTATGAAAAGTTAGTCTGGATATCATTATGTCTGTAATCTTATGAAAAATGCTCATAACAATTCCCAAAGTGACGTCTTCAGATTGCTTCTTTTGTCCAACTAAGAGTCCAAAACCCAAAGACTCTTCATTAACTAACATAAATGACAAAAAAGCAGCAATTAAGAAGCTGAAACCCGGAAACGTTTGACATTTCTGCTCGAAAAATACTCAAACTATGAATCGATTCTCAAAATAGTTGCCATTTAATGTTATTTTTGATCAACTAATAGATTAACGGACTAACGGACAGCTGTATATGTGACTGAATCTGCAGTGAAGTAGCAGGAGTAGCAAAATGTAACCGTGAGTCATAGCTTGAGCCACGTGGTAACCGTGAGGCACCTGATCCTTCGGACTTAGTCAGAAATCCTCACCTAATCCTGCAGCCAGGTCTGTTCAGTGGGCCTCTTCCTTTTTGATGTGTCGTTGTTGTGAGAGGGTTTATGGCGGTGAGCAGCACAAAGGGTTATGGGATAGTGTACCGGGGGCCGGAGACGATGTCTCACCTTCCTCGAGCTTTACATCACCGGGGGATGAAGGCCGGTTGGCTCGAGCGGACGGTTAGATGGATAGTGAGGTTGATGTCATTTCGGCGCAAGTGTCAAAGTTAAGTATGCATCCAGGAGACCGAGGCGGGCTGTGTTTATGTTTGCCATTTAGCCCTTTGGATTCAGTTTGGATATAATGCTGTTTTATATTTTGTGTTTTGATCCTTTTCTTGCTAGACAATATTTGAATGCCTGAAGCCATCATGTCAAATTTAAGATCAGCAAGATTGCAGCATAGTAGAGCTCCTACTTTGATAATCAGTTAATCATTTTTAATCATTTTTCAAGCAAAAATGTGAAACATTTGCTGGTTCCAGCTTCTTGAATGTGCAGATTTGCTGCTTTTCTTTTGTTTGCCTCGTGGATACTCTTTGTTAAACATGCGTATTGACTAATACCGACACCACTATGCAGGAGGGATGTAAATGAGTGATCATTAATTGATTAATCACTGTTAAGAATTTAACTGATTAAACATGTGTTAGCCGTAAATTAACAATCAGAGGGGAAAAAAACAGTGTCTTGGTAGAAATGACAAATACTTGCTTATCAAATGTATCAAAATAAAACAATGTTTATTCAAATACAGGTAACTTGTAATAAAAAAAAATATTAAAAAAAGGATTTTGTGACGCCAGTTGTTGCATAGCGACAGACGAGGGCTCTTGAATTAAAATCAAGTTATTATTTTGCGTCATATAAGCAGCTTGATGTTCACTTTATCTCTTTTACTTCCTTATGTAGTCTACTCTGATATTGTATCAAACATTGATCATATCAGTGGTTAAAACGGTTTCCTGATGCAAGAAACGTCCAACATAATATATTATTAATGATTAACTGATAATTGATCGTTAAGACGGCTCATTATCATTAAAAGAAGTGCTTAAAATCAGCATCCCTAGCGTGCCGTTTTGTTACAGTTTAAAAGCATTGAAACGTGTAAACAGTGAACAGAACACAGAAAAGTCATCAATTAGCCTTAATTATGAGAATAACCATCTCATGAGCTAATCCACTGTCCCTGTGTCTTGTTTTATTCGTGTTAGCCGACCCACGTCACTGCTGCTGACTCACCCGGTCCACTGTGCGCAGATTTCTGATTGCGTTGGTCATTCAGATTATTAATTGGCTTATCTGTGCCCCCAAATGCGTCATGAGAGATAATGCCAGCTAATGTCGCTCGGGCACTGCACATTTGGTATGCAGGGCATCAGATGGTGTCTTTGTCCGTGTGTATTCATTGTTTCCTCCTCTTACCCAACAGGAAAGTGACTCTGGTTATGGTGGGACTGGATAATGCAGGGAAGACAGCCACAGTACGAGGAATCCAAGGAGGTTAGAGCTGTTTGTTATGAATGTTAATAATGTATATTTAGTTTTGCACATTTTTCTTGTTTTATAACGATCTTTGTGAATAATAGAAAGGTTGAGTTTGCAAACCGTGTTTTCCGTCTCTGAATAAAGTGCCTCATTTACTCTTGTTTAGTATTTATTATCATGTATATTTTACATCAAACTGCCTGCTTCATTTATATTTTATCACTGCTGACACATTTTAAAAAAACAACAACACAGCAGGGTCTTTGCTGACACGGTTTCTTTGCTCATTTTGTTTTTTTGCAGACAATCCGCAGGACGTGGCGCCCACGGTGGGCTTCTCCAAGGTCGACCTGAAGCAGGGCAAGTTCGAGGTGACCATCTTCGACCTGGGCGGCGGGAAGAGGATCCGGGGCATCTGGAAGAACTACTACTCGGAGTCGCATGGCGTGGTGTTCGTGGTGGACTCCAGCGACGTCCAGAGGATCCAGGAGACGAGGGAGACCATGGCTGAGGTCCTGCAGCACCCTCGCATCGCAGGGAAACCAGTGCTAGTGTGAGTGGAGGAGAATAATGCTCGACAAAGGCCAAAAAAAATCAGCGTTTCCAAACTTACAGGTTTCATTCTACACCTTTGACACTTGAGTGGGTTTGTTGTTGGTCTAACTATTTGTCAGATTCCCTACGTTACATGACTTGTAACATGGAACACAGCAGTCTGACATTCAAGCTTCCTGTCCTGAGAGGAAGGTGGTCGCCGTTAACATGGCTTCTACTTATGAGCAGTTTTTTGGTTGCAAGCTGAAATAAATTTTAAAGCTTCAAACTTGTGAAAGCACAGAGGTTTAAAAGAAGATAACAGAGAAATTAGCCGGCCTAAAAAAGTCCTTGGTTCAATTTGTTGATGAATACGTGCACTGCAGTTTGATTCCAGCAGGCGTCTGCTTTAATCAGTAATCAGGACGCAAAGCAGGTTGAGGCACGAAGACTTTATTGTATTTTTCCAGGTATGCAGAGTCTTCTAATCAACAAACCACAATCAGGGCAGGGACGCATTTTCATAAGATTTCCATACGATTTCCAACTACTGTAACTATGCACCGTGCGAACCTCTTGAAACTTGCAAATACTTTGCTTTTCCTTTCAGATGGTTGTCCCTGGAGCTATTCTGGTCTTTTCAGAGGAGAGGAATTGGAGTTTTTCAATGCTTTTATCCCTCTCTGCTTTCAGGCTCGCTAACAAACAGGACCAGGAAGGGGCGCTGGCTGAAGCAGACATCATTGAGAACCTGTCCTTAGAGAAGCTCGTCAACGAGAACAAGTGTCTTTGTCAGATCGTGAGTGTTTGTGCAACTGCTGTTGACTGGCATTCGAATGACATGAAGGGCTTTTGGTTACCAAAGATACCAAGATAGCTGCTTTCATCCAAAGTATCTCGCCCAAAAAAAGTTTGTGTCATTCAATCTCGTCTCTCAACGTACGTTTTTACCCCAGGAGCCGTGCTCTGCCGTCCTGGGCTATGGCAAAAAGGTGGACAAGTCCATCAAGAAGGGCTTGAAGTGGCTCCTCAACAACATCGCCAAAGACTACGAGGCCATCACCGAGCGCGTGCAGAAGGACACGGCCGAGCAGCGTGCTCAGGAGGAGCAAGACAAGAAGGAGAGGGCGGAGAGAGTGCGGCGGATACGAGAGGAGAGGTGAGGGCAAATTAACAAATTAGATCAAGTTTCAATAATGGAATATAGAAATGCCAAGACGAATGAGGAAAGAAACGTGTGTTGGGAAAGATAAAGGAGAGAGAGGACGGTCGGAGTGGAATGGTAAATGAAGCAAGAGACGAGTGTAAATGTCAAAATGCCAAAGATGGCGACGCGTGCCGTCTCCATGCCAGTACATAGATCGAAAAAAATGAAGTTAACTTTGCTCTCATGCATTAAAAAGAGATTTATTCAAAGAGTGGAAAAAAAACTGACAAAACAAACGGCATAATTAAATCTTTTTAACTGTATCGTCACGCTTAAAGGTTAACGTCTCGCTCTGTCCACAGAGAACGGCAGGAGCGGGAAGAAGCCGAACGCGAGGGCAGGCAGATCCAGGAAGACGGGGCCGACGACGACAACATGCCCAGCCCCTTCCAGCCAATCAGCAACGTGATCTCTGAGGTCTGCGAGATTGTTTGAGACTTCTATGTAGAGCGGAAAGTTTTGATACAAATTCTAGAGCTCATGAAAGACTTTGGCTTTCAGAACGAGGACAAAGAGAAGGAGAGGAGGAGGCAAAGAGAGCTGCAGGAGGCCCGGAACAACAACCCGAAGACGGACGCTGATCACGAAGAAGAGGAGTATGAGGAGGACAACGACGAAGAGCCAGACGACACGAGACAAACGTCGGAAAATGGCAGCTCAGGTGAGTGATTGAACGTGTCTAGCTGATAATTGTTCACAGTTTTATGGCTGGGAATAGCTAAGTGTGGATAAAACCCTGTGATTTCAATCGCCACATTACAAAATGTTCTTTCCGCCAAGAGATATTTATTTAAAAGTTACATAAAAGTGATTATCTATGTAGATGTGAGAACACCTTTTAAAGAACCTTTCCAGCTAGTGCTTTGGCTTTGCACCATATGGGGATAAAAGTCAGAGCTTGTAGATAAAAAGAAACGAGTTATTAAATCTGTTTTTTACTTTGAAAGCAAATGATTATACAAACGCCTGGAGACTGCGAGAAACATTTGTTTGAGATATATCAAAATTGAAAAAGAATCTGACATTTCTCCTCTTTTTTCTTCACTAAGCTCGGTACCGAATATCTGATAGATAAAGATAATTACACATGAAGAAGATAATTAAGTGACAAATTAGGGGATGAAAAGATGGCAGTGGGCAACAGTTCAAATTTGAAATGAACATCTGGATTCTCTGCTCACTGACTGCAGGCTTATTTAAGAAAATGTCCGTGTGCTTATTTCAGTCACAACAGGCGGCGAGCAAGACAAAAAGAAGACGAGGAAGCTGCACCTGAAGAGGAAGCACAGGGTGGACCCTCTGAGGACAGAGGACGGGCCAGCAGAGAGCCCCACCCCTCCACCTCCACCAGGTCAGTCTGAGCACAAGTGTCGTTTCACTCGCATTTTCCTGTTCTTCCTACTTTTACGTTCAGTTGTCCCAGAAATAACTGCGATAAAGGATATTACTGTCATTTGAAGACCATTTTATGCCACTGATACAATAATAATAATATGGCATAGTATTGTAAATACGTTCCTTACTTTCAAAAAACAAGGAACTTCTCATTTTTAAAAATATTCAGACATTAAAAATGGAATGTGAAAAAAATATCCATCCATCTTTTAAGTAAGTTGTTCTGCCACTTTTCGTTAAGTGGACATACCGGCTGGTTTATGTAAATTTGCTCTCTGTCATTCGGCTGAAACCCCAAATGTTCCCACACCGGAGTTGTAGAGTTCAGATTCAAAACCAAATCCATCCCTTCTTCCAGACTCTCCGGCTAGAATTATGTAGATGTCAAGAAAAACACCTGTAAACCTTGAGAACTATGTTATCTTCACTCACGCTTACTCTGTGTGTGTGTGTGCAGAGGAGCTGGCTCAGCCCCGCCCTTGGGGAAACTCCCACAAAGAGAGCAGACAAGAAGACGGAGCAAAAAGTGTTGCAGCGGTTTTTTTTTTGTTTGACTTAGGCGCTGTGAAGAAAGCTACGTAGAGAAAATCGACAAAATAAACACAATCTGAGCTCAGTTGTTGGTGACATTCTTATGTATACGCAACACACAATATTGATCAGCAGAAATGATCAGGAGTCATGTCCATATATTGCAAGATAGGTAGATATTGTGATGAGTCTTATGTGTTAAGGTACTGCTTATAGAAACCCTTTAGAAAAACTTTTCCTGCTGCTGCTTTACAATAACATTTTTCTCTCCATTAACAAGCGGGAGGCTTTTGTTGTGGAACAGCTTTTTTGTGACCCAGTTCCTTTGTGACAATGTGTTTTGTTGTTGAACTGCTTTATCATGACTTATAAGAGACAAATAAACCAGATTCTACTTTTCCTTTGAAGAGGGAACCTCTCACTCCTGCATTTTTTTCTTTACCAGTGTTTCTTTGTTTCTTTTAGTCGGATGGGCGACACCCAAAGTTTCTCGGCTGCCAAAACTAGAGCCACTCGGGGACTCGAGACATTCTGGTAAAGCTGCCTGTGAAGTCCGGTTCGTCTTCGTCCGTCCCTGTTAACCACTCACCATTTAATTTCACGCACTCCGTCCTTTTTTTGTTCTAATCAGCTTCTCGCTTTCTCACTAACGTGTGCACTAACTGTCATGGCGCTGAATCAGTGTTTCTTCTATGTGCTTGTGTTTTTCTTTTTCGTTTTTCTAACGGCCGACTGTAAACAGCAGCACAGCGTTAGTTTTCCTGAGGTTTGTTTGTCTCACAGCAGTAGTGCTTAATGTGTCAGTGTGCTGTTGCAGAGGAAACACTGAACTCTGTCTGCCTTCAGATGTGTGTTGACTGTTAATTAGCGTCCCACATCGCTGTCTTTTTCTCTCCTCCTACATCTCACCAGGCATATGTCTGAATGTGTGTGGATCCAGCCATCTTTAATCGACTCAAAGGCTTGTCTGTGTATTCATCCACCTCGTGTTCTTTATAAATAGTGCTCTAATTGACAGTGTTTATTTTTCAGGAGTCGATGGATGTAGTTTGCTAACGTAGTCGACCTCTTTTTTTCTTCATCCCCTTCCACAGAGTTTTACAAGAAGCCTCTCCCGCCTCTCGCGAACAGGCCGCGGCCTAACGGCGACGCTCACGACGTCATTTTTTAACCTCCCTTTTACTGATTGAGCTCCTCCAATCACACCCACCCTTTTTTTTTGCTTTCTGTCTCAAGCGAGCGGCGTGTAGACAGACAGCCGAACACAGAGACGCTGCGGACGGCGAACGGGAAGTCGAGGGAAAACACAGGAGCAGCATGGGAAACAAAGTCCTGCTCGGAAGATGTCGCATTCACAAACTGAAGCAATTCCAGCGTGATTGCTCGAACCTGCCTGAACTGATTTGAAGTCGGGTTCTTCTCAACAAACGCACGTTTTGTGCTGAACTGAAACTTTATTTTTTATTGTTAATATCAGTGTTAGACGACTGAAACGCTTTTAATTGACAAAGAATGTAAATATGTCCGTTTTAACCTGTTTGTCTGTTACTGAATAATGGATTTGTACACACACCGCCATTAAAAAAAGACCATATTTTATATATGTATATGATAGTCGAGGTCCTAAGTGGCTTCACACGGCTGAGTGCTTTAAATTTGACCTTTTTAAAGTCGTAAACACTTCCCAAAATGAGGATTAATCACATCCCGGTCGGGTGTCATTTGCTACACTACGCTGTACTGTAAAAAGTAAAGTGTTACACTACATCACGAGTGTTAATTGGTCGGTTTAATTAATGAACGTCTCGACATTTCACTTAAATACTGTAAATGTTTTTACGGCCATGAAAAGAAAAGGATTTGTCTGTAATTTGCTGAATCTTTTTATTTATTGTTAAAAGAAGAAAAGTATATTTGTCTTTATTTGTCTACAGGGCTACAGATTTTTTACGCATTCTGCTGTTTACACTGTGCATCTGTTTTTAAAGTGATATTTCTCTCGAGGTGGGAATTGGCCTCAGACCCTGAGGTGGTTGTTGTTCCAGCTTTTTCCTCACTCTGTCTTCTGCACCCGTTTCCTCTTTGAAAACAGCTAAAATTGTCTCTCAAAAAAGCACAAATCAGGAAAAAAACAAACTCCAACTATGAACACTCCTTTCTCTGTTGCCCCAGTTAAGTTCCCGTGTTGGAAGAGTTTGCACTAGGACGATGAGGGAGGAGGAAGTATCTCTACACCGACACCTGGAACAGCCAGTTTTGGGTCAGAACACATGAGAGTAGCAAAAGTTAGCACATGAAATATCACTTTAAAAAGTACAACATTCAAATCTATAGTACAACACTCACTTCTTAATGAGCTAGATGTTTGAAAACATATTTTTTCTACCCAGTTTGAATTTTATAACCGCACAATAAAAGATGTTTTCAATATATTCTCCACTGTTTGTTTGTTTTTCTCTTCCCACATTACGAGCAGCTGCCACCGAATTGGAAATGTTTGTGTTTTATTTTTGGCTCGACATGAACATCAGTTGGTTCGTCACCCAGCACCTGCTCGGCATACACCTGTGTCTGTTAGTCGCTGCTCATGTTTATTCAGTGTTTTCGGTAATGGGTCTTACACAGTTGCTGTAATATTGTCACATATTATAATATGAGGACTAAGGTGATCACTGCCCTACCAAAAGTGAAGTAACTGAAATGTGGCTTTTAAGAGGAAAGAGGAAAAAAAGGATTTAAAAATTGGAGTCACTACCAAAACTAAAGCACTTTGTAGACAGTTTTTCTTGGATTCATTTTTAGTAGTTACTGCAGTTTGCCTAAAGCTGTGTGAGATATATTGGTGAGCTTTCGGAGGGAATACTGTAAATAAAATGCAAGAGTTAATAAAAAGGGGAATAAATACAAAGATAAAAAAATACAGAAGCATTTCATAGAATATCTTAAAGGAGACATATGCTCATTTTCAGGTTCATAATTTTGGGTTACTGCTAGAAACAACACATCAGTTTCCTCATACTGTCCATTACTGCAGCTCTGTACTCCTCCTCTGTCTGAGCTCCTGTCTCTTTAAGGCAAACACCCAGTCTCCTCTGATTGGTCAGCTCACACACGCCTGAGCCAGCACCGATAACAACAACAGAGCAGCTGTGCTTCATCAATTCTTACATGTCAATCTAGCCACTAGGCATAAATAATGCAAATGTGTGACGTGGTGATGTAGCATGATGTCACAAAGTCACAGAATTAAAGGCGGGACTTCTGACGAGGCGTTTCAGGAGCAGTGTTTTCTGTGGGAGAGAGGAGCTTCTGTTGGTGCATTTGACTTTTTTAATTCTCAAGATCTTTTACACGCAGAAGAACAAATATAACACACAGAAAAGTAAATAGGTTTCCTTTAATTGACTGACTTCCTGCACAGAGTGTCAGAATAAAAATATGAAAAATAATCAGCGATGAAACAGCATAAACAGGGATTTGAACTCCGTGATACTAGCCAACAAATTGACTTTTCTGAAAGGGGAATAGATGAGAAGATCCATTCATATTTGCATTTGTTAATGAACTGAGTTCTTAATATATTCCTTCTCAAGCGACTGCTCAGGAAAACCGCTCAAAATATGTGATAATTTGAAAAAGAGATGGCTTGACAATTTGCATCTTTTTAACCTTTTTGCTGCTCTCCGGCTGGTGAAACAACTCTACAGGGCACAAAAGATATAATCAGCTGCAAATATTCTTGAATAAGTTTGAAGAGAAAACGCCGCTACTGGGCCGTTATACTGACATTGTGCGAAAACAATCAAACCCGCATAACCTGGGCTTTCATCACCGACGGTGACAGATGAACTGAACCGAGGCAACATTTTGAACGAGCTCATCAGAGAGAACAAACGGCAGAAATGATTCAAAGCGAGGGAGCAAAACAACTTGTGTGTCTGTTTGACAAATCAGTGTCAGGTTCGGGTGAGCGGTTCTGCACTCAAATCATACTTTTGATAACAGTCACGGGGGCGAAACATTTGTCAGCCCAGAATGAGATTGTACGATGAAACGACTGGAGCTTCGGGAAAGTGATGGATCGCACAAAATGGAAGAAAAACCGTCTTGTTGACAAAATAATTACACATTTACAAAATGCTGATGAGAGTGGGCTGACCTCATTCCCTGCGTCATTTCTTTATTCAGAGAAATGTCTGCCGGGATATTATTTTTAAAGGTAGCGTTTTCTTAAATTCAGCAATTTGCAGATGGGCTTCTGCAATCTGTTTTCTTCTAAAAATAGTTGTGTTTTCCACATCTATCTGTTAGCAGCTTCCACAGGCCGTGTCACTTGCAACCAGCCCATTGCAATAATGTGCCGTCTCATTACTGTTACTCCCCGTTGTGGAGATACAGACAGGCATCATTTAAGTGAGCGATGCTGTGGTACGGGAGCTGAAACCCCGTGCGATGATGTTGCTGCGTCCTGCAGGACGGCAGATGCACCGGTGCCCTTAAGCAGATGCTTTCAACCATCAATCCCCTCCTCATTATGCTTACACTCTTTGAAATCAATCTGTTACGTCCAGCCCCATTCCAGGAGCGGTTTTGTGATGAAGTGCTGTAATTTTCTCACCAAAGAAGAAGAAAAAAAAACATTCTGCTTGTCTGCATCTGTTTTAGTTACTGCTTTAACCTTTCGGCAAACCCCCTGAAAGTCTGAAGAGTTTTAAAGGAAGGAAAGAGGAAGTTTTCATGTCAAGAAGAAGCGGCAGTCGCCATTATGTGGTCTGTGCAATTGTTAAAATTACAAAAAATGCCCCGAGTTGTGAAAGCTGAAGGATTATCAAAAGAGGCTGCACTGCATTTTGGGCCATTGAGGATTTTGTCGGTGGAGAAATTGGTATCTCGTCCTCGTTCCACAATGGGTGTCTCTCCGCATTGTTGTGCAAATGCAGCCGCAGCGTTTGATCGCATGAAAATGTTCTGCTATCAAACTCCATTGTGGCCGCGCGAGGAAATAAGTCAATTTGACATCAAGTTGATTCTGTGGGCTTTAAGAAAACACAGAGGAGTTATTTCCTTTTAAAGCGACAGGCTCGCCACTTTGCACAGGCTCTGCAGCATTTAAAGAAGGGTGACATGTTGATGTGAGACGCTTATATACAGGGTGTGATGCTTAGTTTATGTATTTGAGAGGGACATAACGGCAACATTGGTGATGTAGGGAGAAACCATGCACAAGCCACACATGCACTGTACTGATCATTTACAACACGTCCACGGGAGGCTTTTTAAAGGTTAAAGCTAGAAAGAAGAAAAGAAAAAACAAATGTTTTCTTTCAGCCATGATTTAACACCCCTGTTGATTTAAAATCAAACATATAATGCGCAACTTCTGCCGCTAGGGGGCCTCTGCTCTGATCTGGAGCCATTTACCGACGGGAGGAGAGCTCACAGATTACTTTTAAACTTTTGGGATTAAAAAGCGTATTTATCTTCACTCCTGTTTATCAACCCGACTGCAGCAGCGATCGGCGGAGGTGACCTCCGTTTTTGGGTGTTTATGTTCTGTAATGTTGACTGTCGTCTGGAGCTGGAGGGGTAAAATGTACCGTACGTCACTGTTTCAGGTGTATGAACACTGCACAAGTGATGCGAATAAACACTAATGTTCCCGCTGTCAAACTTGCTTCACTGTTGATGTATGTACATCATTAAACCACCATATTATACATTTGTGTTGATGTGATTTTGTAAAGGAAGACTGACGTGTGGAATAAAAAAGGTGATGTCTCTGGTTTTGCTGCTCAAAACCTGCGGCCTACATTACCCACAATGCAACGATGCCACTGAGTGACATCACTGGAGGCACTTTACCAGACTACATGCAGCTTCCTCTGGAGCCACAAAAGACTTCATACTGCTTTTTTCACATATGCAGCATTACTCCCCAAGACGACGTGTAAACTCACTTTAATGTGTGCAATTGGTGGAGTTACCCTTTAAGTAAAGGCACCTCTTCCCCCACTTTTTGAAACAAATACTCCTCAATACAATCTAAATGATTTATGGAGCCTATAACCTCCTATCACACCTTCACGAGCTCTCCTATGCATCTACGAGGCGGTTGGTAACAGATAAGGCAGTCAGCGTCTCACTCAAGGACGCATGTGGGCCGTGGACACACTGAGTGCACGCAGAGATCAAACCCGAGGCTCAGTGTGTTTGCGCAAGTCCTTAAAAACAGTACGGTTCACTTTGTTTTCTGCCTCAAACACACCTGAATATGTATGCTGAAGATGTGCCAAACGCTACCTGCGAAAAAAAACACCAACGCTCGGTCGAAACTCGAATATCTCTCTGGCATCTATTCAGAAATGTTCCCTAAGCTGTTTTTTTTTTTTGCTCGTGCACCTTCCATCTTATCATTCATCATACGGCGCACTGTATCTCTTTAAATGCGGCAACAATGCTCGCCGCAGGCAGCTGGTCACTGCAGGAAGCTCCTGCTCTCAAAAACAGACAGCGAAGAAGACAAACACTCCTCGTCCGGAGGAGGGAGTCGTGTTAGGACACATTAAGATGATAATGCACAACTCCTGTGCTTTTGATGCTGCGAGGCTAAACTCAGCGCTGCATTCTCTCTCATGTACGTGTGTTTGTGTGTTATCAAGATAATCACCAGTAGATCTCTGTTATGCAATGTAAAAAGATGCCCGCGGTGAGCTGTGTGTCAACACAACTCAACCTGTCATGACACCCCGAGGCTTAAATAAAGAGAAGATAATGAACAAGTTGTGGCTCTGGCTTGTGGTTCATGCATCTGTCTTTAAAATGGGATAGAGGAGGTAACGGGTAATTGAGTGTGCTTGTGTGCTGGAGGGGGTTACGCAGCAGTAGGTTGAGCCTATAGGGAGTATACAGAGAGTCACTGCTGCTGCTGCTGCTGCCTCGCTGCACAGTCGTTTCCTGCAGCCTGCAGAGGGCAATGCAGCTCCAGTAATCCCCTACACAGCACACAGGAAGTTGGGAACACTTGGACACTACTAACAACTTGCTGTTCAGTGGATGCTTCCTAAGTCTTGTGACAATAAAGGAACAAAACGTAGCTCAGGAGAGGAGAGGCTGAGATCTACGAGCGCCAGGCTTTCACGCTGAAGCTCATTATGTCACTAAAGAGGGTGGAAAAAGGGGGAAGTTGAAGCATGAGATGATCAGATTTCGGCTGAGCTCCCGGAGGGGAACAGCTGCTGAATGTACACGTCGGCTGGTTTGAGTGTACGTTTAATGTTTGTTAGGCTGCAGCAGGGTAAAGTTTTACTTAAGGAATGTGAGCTGTCGCTAAGCAATTTTGTCTGCCACCAGGAAAATGAAGGTTAAAGGGGCACTGCGTAGTTTTGGGGAAGAAATTCAAACTCTGAATTTTAATATTCACAATATTAATGAGGTAATAAAACGAACAAGCTGTTCTCAGAGGAAAACACTGTTTGAAGGCAGAAGGTGGCAGGGTCCGCCACATATAAACAAAGTCAAACAGTATGAAATTGTGATGTCCTTTAAGGTCAGTTTGTTTATTCAGTCATGAAAACAAAGAGAGTTTGTTTATTTAGTTTGTTTAAAAAGAGTCAGTGAAGATCTTAAACTGCAGAGTGCACCTTTAACGAGCGATCCATTTCTATTACAGACTAAATGATTGAATAAACTCAGCTGGAAGGGTTTGTTTTTATTTGCGACTCTGAGGAAAATGGAGACGATCCAGTTGTCTTTGCACATCAAGGTGAGGCTCCATCCATTCATCCATCATCTGTGACTCTTTGCAAGCTTGCAGGGGATTGAAACTGATCCCGGATAACGTTGGTCGAGCGGCGGGGTACGCCATGGAGTAGTTGCCAGTTCATCATTACCAGATCAACAAATATTCATTCTGTGGGTTAATGTCTCAGGTCTGAAATGAACAACACAACAATCATCTCTCTCTCTCCAGAGTCTCTTTAAAAGTCGCATAGTGTTGCTTTAAATCAACACTGCAGCCACCATTACAAAGACATTTAAATCAGGAGAGACTTCACTCTGAGTAAATAATTAGGATGTTTGGTGCCATGTGCACAATAAAGATGAGAAATATGAGTCTTTGGCGATCGGGCACCATCATGATGTCATCATATTTTAAAGGGTAACTCCACCAACTTTACAGATTAAAGTGTGTTTACAGGTCTTCTTGGGGAGTTACTGCTGCGTATGTGAAAAGCAAAGTGTAAAGCCTTCCAGAGGGAGCTGCCTGTAATCTGATAAATGGCCTCCAGAGATTTCACTCAGTGGTTAAGATGCATTATGGGTAATGTTTTGAAAAGGATGTGTGGAATAAAGAAGGTAAAATCTCTCTCCGTCTTCTGCTGTATTGACTGTGATCATTTGTCCATACACGTCCATAAACTGACCAGTGGACTGCTTTCAAAAGCTCGAGTCATATCGTGACAGGTCGCTGAATTAAACACACTTTAACTGTGACATCACATTACAGCTGTTCCTGCGCTGATTCCTCGACCTCTTTTATTGCTGAAGATTTCTGCTAATTGCAGTTAAACATGCCCCACTTTTGTCTTTTATGTAGTGTTGCCGTGGTGATTTAGCAAGTTCAAAGTCATTTAATGTGATCTTTCCAGTACACGGTGTATCCACTGTCGAGACATTATCCCCTGCTTTACTAGCGGAGTGCATGCTGGTCTGCATGTTCTCAAACGTTGAGATTTTCAACTTTTCTGTGCTTTATCGCATCGTAAATTGATTTTTTAATGGGTGGTTCACCTATTATAAGGACAAAAAGGCTATTTAAAGAACAAAATATGTGAATGTTAATTTTAATGAAAATAATTATTTGATGCAACCCTCCGGCAGTTCTTGCTTCATCTTCTCTCACAAAAACACCCACTATTTAAACATTTCCAACCTCCTCGCAGTGCTTTTTTATGGAGCGTTGGCACCAGTCGCCGTGTGCCGTACTGTAGCGACTAGAGAGCTTATAAGTGCTGGCTCATGAGATTCAGGCTCGAATCCACAAAAGCAATTTGCACCTATTGGTGAAGATGAATACAGTTAATGTAAATGAAGAAACTGCCCCGCAGAGCACTTGAGCCGAAGCCCTCGCTATCTAGTGCCCTTATCTACAAACGCACTCGGCTGTGCTAATCGTGGACCTATTTCAGTGTCACATTATAATATAATTTCTGATCCAAAAGCCTCATTGCACGCAGCGAGCACTCATCTAAAACAATGGACTAATGCGCCACATGCACTCAACAACATCTTCTCAGCGTTTGGTATTAGCATACCTGACAGAGACACAATGCAGGGTTTGATTGGGGTCAGTAAAAATGAAAAAAAAAAAAAGAAAAAAAAGTGGAGGTTGGGAAATGGCAGGAGGAGATGCAGAGAGGCGGTAAAAAGAGGGGAGATTAGGGGGAATGAGAGATGGGAGAGAGAATAAGAAAAGCTGATAAGGGATAATGAGGTGTTCGCAGGAAGAGTGATGGAGCAAAGAAAGGAAAAAGCGCAAATAATGGGCGAGTTGAATTTGGGGGGAAAGACAGAGGAGATAAAGGTGAAAAAAGGAACGGGGGGAAGGTTGCGGTGTATCCGGCCAGGCTCAGCAAAACAGGGATTGTGAGAAAATAGATGAAGCTGTCGGCCATTGAGTGACAGGTGGTGTAAGGGAGCGCTGGGGGCGGCTCCGGGGAACATCAGGGGCCCGGCGATGAGGCAATACATGAGCAAGAGCGGTTGAGAAGAGGATAGGCGTGCATGTTTTTAGCAGTTGTAGAAGGCCTGGTGACAAATGCAATGTTGGACAAAACCTAAAAATGTAGTTTTCTTATTGTGCTTTCACACTGGACAAAAAACCCATCCCGAGATGCTGTCTTTAACTGCAGCACCTCGATTCACCCTCTGTCTTAACGCTCCCGTCTCTTTAAGGCCCCCCTCCCAAAAGGCCCAGTCTACTCTGATTGGTCAGCTCTCGTAAGCCTGAGCAGGCACCGCCCCCACTGTGTTTCCGCACCAGCTCTGCCATAGTTTTTGTGCTGTATCGTAGGCAACTGGACTGGTTTCAGTTTCTTGAAGACGTTTCACCTCTCATCCAAGAGGCTTCTTCAGTTCTAACTAACTGGAGGGGAGCTGCAGGCTTTTAAGCCATGTGTGGGAGTGTCCTTAACGACTATGTAAGGACACTCCCACACGGTTTAAAAGCCTGCAACTCCCCTCCAACAATACATGCATTAAAATATACCCTTTCACAATGTTAACATGTGTTAGAAAGGTTTAGATAGCAAAAATATACAGTTATGTTCAGGCAACAAAAATACTCGGTTAGCTACAGGCAACAAAAGTACTTGGTGTTCGACAGGTTTAGGAAAAGATGGGTTGGGTTGAAGCTCCTTCTCTCCCTCTCACCTCGTCCATAACTAATAATTGTGATATCACAAACCCTATTTCATAAATCTCTGCCACAGCTTTAAGTACAAAGGGGATTCTGCAGGTTTACTCTCCGCTGCATCTCTGCATTTAATATTCAGGCTCAACAGGTCATTGATGCCACACAGGTTTAATTAAAGCACAGCTGTGGGCGCATCAATATGCACCGGACTCACCCCGAGTGGAAATAAAGTATCGGTTTCTACGCCCAACAGAGCTGCTGATTACACAGGACGGCGATGGTGCAGGCTGACAGGTCAAGGATCTAGGACATCTAATAGAGGTGAATACACTCTGTCACAGGGTGGTAAAAGTGTGTTTTTTTTATGTGTATTTTATGCGTTGATGTGTCAGCGCAATTGAACGGCTACGGCGCAAATCATGTGGAGAAATGCTGAGCAAAGAAAAGGAAGTAAATCTAAGAAAAGCCTGAGTGGAGTTTCTAGGTTTGACTTAAATTGACAGCACGACACTAAAGAGATTTTTAGGGATTCATTTATTTTTTATCGAGTGTCTCTTTTGGGCTTATGTCACTGTTTTTCTTTGGTTTTCATCTCTGCCCAACTTTAATATGAGCATGCACACAACTGGGTTTAATCTAAAGCGTGGTTCTGACACACACCTACACAAAGGCAACGACTGTGTGTCCCGACGAAAGACTGATCCGTGCCGAATTGGGCCATAATTACTTGCTAGCAGACAGTGGAGGACAGGAAAGCCAAAATAAATCATTAGGGAGCTGTCAGGTACTGAAAACACTCTGATGTCAGTCCTCCGTGGGCTTAGAGAGGCAACGGCGATGTTGTTGTTTTTAAGCATTTCTGCTGGGAGACAGAGAGAGAGAGCGATGGGAGAGATGAGAGAGAGTGGATGTGAAAACCAACAAGGACGATGCTCGATTTGGACCCTCGATGATGCAAGAACGAGAACAGGATGGCTACAGTTGTTATGAGTTTTTGTAAATTCGAGACATTTATTACGAGGCTTTCAGGTAGTAAGTAATCTCTCTAGTTCTGTCTGCATTACTTTAGCTCCTTATTTCGTCTACGCTTCAGTCTGAGAAGCTTTTTCAGTCTAATAGTCGAGTCTTTCGATTATTTTTAAAGCCTTTCATGGCTCTGTTATATATTTAGGATCTTTTTTGATCCATAGACTCCTCAGATCTGCAACAAGCTGCTGTTTGACCATTCCCAGTAATTTCTTAGATGTATTTTTAGGGTAACACATTTGTATGTGTGCCTGTGCAACTTCTCTAAGGCACTCAGTAGAGCGCATACCTCCGCCAAGGCCCACAGTCCCCTTTAAAGCTAGAGTTGGTAAGTTATTCTTGAAGCATTTCTTGTTGCATCTGTAGAAAATTTCTGACAACAAGATCCTGACAACAATCAATAAATCAAATGCTGTGTAACTGCCTTGGTCAGCGGCTAATGTTAGCATGAAGCACAAACCCAGAGGTAACTGTCGCACTTGGGTAGACTCTTCGGACTTTTGTTTATGTATTTATTCATCTCAAAAGCTAAGAGAGTGTGTTGAATGTAGCTAACTAGCCGCTAACACATCTCCCAGCTGGCCGTTTCCACTTATTTCTACAGTCTTACTAACCCCAGCTTTAATATAGCTAACATATTAGCATAAAGTCGCCTTTTTACAAAACTGGCAGACACAGAGCAACATTATCCGTCATTTGTGGTTGTAATTTCTGGCCACCTGATTAATTTAAGTGCAGTATTAACTCTCTCTTTGGCTCCTTTTTAATGTCCTTCAACTACAGAGGGAAATATCTGTCTTTTTAGCTGCTCAGTGATCCACTAGCAAGTCGCTAACCTTGTGTGACTGCCAGGCAGCTAGCTGACAGCAGAGAACAGCTGCCAAACATTAATGTTCACTTCTGAAAATTAATGTGAGCGTCGACGAGAGTGAGACTGAGCCATAACAGTGAATATGTGGAGCATAAACCCAAAATCAGCAAGCTAAACGATGCTAAAATGCTCCGTGGGGTCACCTTTTGACACAACCGGCAGACACAGAGCAACATGAACCTTCATTAGATAATAGCGTGTTCTCTTCTAATCTAAATTTTCTCTTCTGAAAATCAATGTTAGGGTTGATGAGTGAGACCAAAGTCCTTTTGGACAAGTCTTGCCACTGGGCAGCCATCTTGGCAACACCCCTGGGCAGTTGTTTTGGGCTAACAAGACCTGAATGGCGAGAGAGCCAAAACTTCACTTTCAATAGTCACCGGGTCATAAAAACTTCATGTACATATACAATTACCAGTAAAATCTGATAAAAAAACCTTCAAAGGTTCCCAAAATAAGGTCTAATATGTCCTTTTTTCCACAGGTTATACTTCTTTGGGCTAAAAGACGCTGAGATGCTCCGTAGAGTTGAGAGAACAGAGGAGTTGTTTGATAATTCTCTGTGGGGTTGTTACTACTCCTTCCTTATTACCCATAGTCATTTTAGTCGTAGTTAATATAGAAATATTGATTAGAGCCGTTTTAAATTACACTGACCTGACCCCAGAATCCTCCATTTTTACTGCCAGCTATATAAATCTGCCAAGAAGGAACTGAAAGAGTAAAAAATTACATATATTCAATACCGAGTTGGACATTTTCAGCATTGCTAGATACTCTACTTGGGCGGTGAATGCAAGCAGAAATAGGAAATCATTATGTCGCGTGATGAATGCGTGTGGGCGCTCGTAGACGCTCTTACTCTGAGAGCAGATGAAGGCAGAGGCTCTCAAATCAAAGCAACAAGGCAAATCAAAACTAAGGCAGGCCGAGAGGAGCGTTCGACGTTGACAGGCAGAGGGAAACGACTGTCTGGAAAGGTATTGAAGGTACTGAAGAGTGATTGCTCCCAGAGGGGTGAATCACACACACAGGGGAGAGTGATTCTGCCCATCGGGGAGATGTATGTTTTATAGAGTCGGTCTGTACACTTTGAGTCACACCGTCTGTGTGGCTTTATTTCCGCCACTCAACAGCCTGAGTACGCTTCAGGTTCGGGTGATGCGGCACCATCATTTCCTGTAGGACCTTACATACATAATCCACTATAAAGGTCGCGAGTGTAGCGATTGCAGCACCCAAAAACTGGGCTATTGTAAAGGAAAGGACCTCTAACAAGATGCATGAAAGACTTGTTTTCATCTTTGGCTTCCTCAGTTCACAAACACACTGAGTCACTTCAAGGTCTCGAAAATTGGATTTATTTACAGCAGCAGCAACAAGGTTGTAAAAAAGGAACAAGAGGGAATGGTGGAGGGGAGAAGATGAGGAAATCGTTGCATCTTGGTAGTCAGAAATAAAATGGGAGTTCAAATGGGAGTCTGTTAGGGTGGATCCTCTACGACGTGCACGAGAGGTGCAAGGCGAAAATCACCAGTAGGCTCATTTCTGCTAGCCTTACTAGCTTGTCCTGTAAGATGGTATACCCTATACAGTGGACTCAAAGTATCCCACAATGCATCGCAAAAAGTAGCGTACAACCGGTGGTCACCAACCAAGCAATATTTACCATCATGCATTGCGCTGAGAGAAAAATGGCGGACGAAGGCATTATTCGTGTGTGTTTTTATGAGCTACTGGACACCTGAATTTCCCCTAAGGAATGAATAAAGTATCTATCTATTTATCCACCTATCTAATCTGATTTAAGGACAAAGTTGTGCCATGTCTGCTTCCACAGGAGGGGGTGCAGTCTGACAATACCAGTGAATTATTGACACTGACAATACATTAATGATTTAGATGTCTTGTATAAATGTAAAATCCTTCATCTGTATACTTACAATCTGACAACGTCTTGCTAGAGTAGCAAGAGCCGCACATCTCACTCTTCTTCATCTTGTTTGTTGAAAAAAAAATTAAAATATAATAAAAAAAAAAATTAATAAAAAATAAATTAAAAAACATATAAAATAAAAAAAAAATAAAAAATTATTAAATATAAAAAATAAAAATAACAAAGAAAATATTAAAAAAAAAAAAATAAATAAAATCAAAGAAAAAAAAATAAATAAATATAAAGAAGAAGTGTTAAAAAAAGAGAAAAGATGTGGGCAAATGATAAATAATGTATATATATAAATATAAAATATAATTCGGGATGTACATTAAAATGCTTGTGTAAAGTGCTTCTTTCTTTCTGCCGATGAGCTCCCTATATAGTCCATATGTTGGACTCCCTATGTAGTGACTAGGGAGTAGGGAATGAGTGAGTGATTCGGACACGGCCACAGTGTCTATAACTTCAGGGATTGACGACCAGTTATTATAGGTTTTTGATGTTTATGATCTACAAGAGGTAAATCTGAGTGTTTGTATGGTTTTATATTCTGTGACTACATGTTATAGTGTATAACTGTCAGTAGCTTTGCTTTCAAACTGTTAGCTTTGCATTTGAAGAAGCTACTGTTAAACCGCCAAGAAATAGCATATGGACTTGTTGCTTAGCTGACTCGTGTGATTCAGGACACGGACAGTTGGAGAAACTTTCTTCTGACGGGTTTTATTTTGCTGAGCGGGTTTTCATCTGCGCTCTACCAGACATCCATTATCTCGTTTCCCATACCGACCTTGACCGTTGCTGGATCCGTGAGCACTAATATTGATTAACTATTATTAATTGACCTGAAATATTATTATTTTTATTTGCATCTGGGTAAATAAATGCCACCCAGGGCCCCGCCCATAGTACTACTACACAGACCAGGTTAGTATAACCTTTTATAGCTACATGGGACGGGTGCTACGATTGTCTAATGGTGAACTTAATACCACAGTCAGTCAGTGTTTTACTGTTTTGGCTGCTTTGCATCATTTCATGTGCATTGTAGACTTTTGCTTTCTCAGAGAAGGGAGTGCATTGCTGACAATAGAGACACGACTGCAGTCTTTTTTTTTTTTTTGTGCCTGGTTGTTTGTGTCTCTCCGTGTGTGCACCTGTGTGTGCGCGCTTGCATAGTGTAGATGAGCGGAAAATATCACCTTAAATCAGCCGAAATCAAAGAGTTGCACATCAAACCTATCGTCAGCCGCCGGACCTCGGGGACGACATTTGCTTGTTATTTTGTTTGAGCGGAGACAAAGTCTTTTTTTTATCTGGCATTGTCATTTTAGAAGGTCATCTTTCTCCACAATGACAAAACTCATTAAATTCATCTGGCAGACAAACTGTTACAGGCGTCACAGAGACATGTCCAGCAGGCCCCGAGCACAATTGTCTGACTGAAATTAGCAATCAAGATCTTTAGACAAAGTCAATTTATTCAGACTAAAATAAAGGAGAAAGATTTCACATTCAAGTCTTTGGTGTCCAGGTGCCTGACTCTGAATGTTTGAAGAGTGTATTAGTTACATTTATAAAGCCAGTCCTGCAGTCTGTCTCCCCTGAGTTGTCCATTTCTATTATCAAAGAGGTTCAAGGGCGTTGGGAGTTTCAATATCTCCCATGCATCATGTTTTATGAAAGGACTTTACTCTAATTGCAAAAAAAAAATGGACAGGTTTAAAAGTTTGATTTTGCTTTTGTTGCTGTTGAACAGAGACATAGAAGTTCATCCTTGGAAATAATAAGTGTAGATGGAAACTAATGGAAATCATTATAACTGAACTGATCTGACACAATCTCGATATTATATTTTGTTTAGTTGTGTTACGTTTCCGATAATATTCAAACCCAGAGAAGTCCGTCATGTAATTCAAAGTAACAGTGCATTTCCTTTGGTCGCCTCTTAATCGTGTCGTATCCCCTCCACCCCACGATTACTCATTGCTGTTTGCTTAAAAACGGCATCCATCCTAGTGGGAGGGAGTACATGCTCTGTGATTTATATAGGCGGGATGGTGTACAAGGTATATTTCCAGTCTGGAAAAACTATTTTCAAAAATTGCCGTTTCATCTGATTTTCTGAGTACTGAAAAATAACGCTCGCCTCTTCTGCTTCACTTCCTGACTTATAAATATCCCCCACATTCAAAACTCACCAGCTACTCCAAGAACACAGACGAGCTCTCTTCTTTGCTGGCTTCCCTATAAATGTACGTATTGATCAGAAACTCCTACTTACTACTTCCAAAGCATCACAGAGCCTTGTGCGTCAGTATGCTGTTGCCGCTGTGATTTATTTACTCACTATCAGCCCACCCGTACTTTCCACTCGCAGGATGCCTTGTCATCCCCCTCATTTGAAATTAAACAGCTACGAGCAGAGCCTCGGCCCTTTTGCTATCTCTCTTCTTTAACGTCCCCGCAGTCCATCATCTGTTCACTTCTGGACCGCGTGGCTTTGAAGTTCATAAACTGTGAAGCAAAGGATGGCTGCTCTGATGGTCATTGCAGCCGAGGCAGAAAGGACCCGGTCAATAAACCCACAGAGTGAGATGCCTTTTTTTTTTTTTTTGCAGAATCGCAGACAGACATTAAAGCGGGGCACGTAAAATCATGCATCCAAGCACATTTTACCTTTTGCTCTCTTTCTGTCACTCTGAGTGTGTTTGGGTGTGGTGTGAGGGCTCTTCAGGGCTCTTCAAGGATAGATGAACACTTGTGAAAATAAGCTCCCACTGCTCAGAATATGAGCAATTATTGGGTTTTTGATTTCTTTTAGAAAGCTGGAAGGTTGTTTTCCTCTGTGGCTTTATTGAGGCGTCTACTCACGAGACTTTTAAAACATGTTTGTTTTGATTTTGAACCCTCGAGTTTTTATACCAGTTACAGTTGACATTGCTGTCACTGAAGGTAAGATTATGCCAATTTAGCTCAAAATCATTGCAAAAATAGACTAAAAGAAGCACTATGTAGTTTTTGAAGAAGAAATTCAAACTCATAATTTTACTATTTACAATATTAATGAGGTATCAATACAAACTCACATTTTTTTTTCCATAACTGAATAAACAAGCTGTTCTCAGAGGAAAATAAGGTCCCCAGAACACTGTTTGAAGCTCGAAAGGTGGCAGGGTCCGCCAAAAAACAATCAAGATCCTGATTAAATTTTCTTGCCCATAACTACGTAGTGCACCTTTTGAAAAAGATACAT
This sequence comes from Pagrus major, assembly GCF_040436345.1. NCBI lineage: Eukaryota > Metazoa > Chordata > Actinopteri > Spariformes > Sparidae > Pagrus > Pagrus major. Next base: position 20,978,519 of record NC_133238.1, read on the forward strand.
CTTCATGGTCTGTTTAAAATTCTAGTCCACAATTTGAAACCAGGGCTTTTATTTTGACATTACCACCCACAGTGACTTCCCCCCCACTGTCCCATGTAGCATAACTATTGCATGAATACATCATGAGAGCTCGGGAAATCAGTATTCAGGACCGTGCCACGAGCTGTTATGGGACCGCTGTTCAGACATAATGAATGTGTTAGAGACCAGACTTCATGTAAAGTGAATGTGGGAAAAAACGAAGTTCACTTGACCTCAATATATTCCCCTCAGCTCCTGAAAATTGCTTTTGCTTTGGTCCTTCCACTTGATATCTTTTGCCAATCACAAAGAGCCACAAAGATCCACCGAGTGTCCTCTGTGTCTGTGCAACGTCAGCGCTGCTGTCGTAGCTCGGATTGTGCTTAAGAGCATGATGCACATGTGCCAACTCAGCAGCTGTCACCTAAAAAGTGAGGCAGGCCAGAGTATGAAAAGGAATCTGCTCTTGCTTGACACTTTTCAAGTTGCAAGAATGGCAAAACATTGTGCGGTGGCAGAGTGGGCCGGCCTGGTGGGTAAACAGGGTCTTGTCACTTTCAACAGGGAACGAGACTCGAGAGTCCACTCTGATGACGATTGGTCAGCTCTCGCAGGCCTGAGCAGTCACCGTCCACAGTATTTCCACTTCAGCTGGACAAACAATGAGCTGAAAGGCAATAAAAAAAACACATAGAGTTGATTGAAGCTGCAGGTATGGTGATAATCGTCTGTGGGGTCACTGAGCACTCACAACATTGTTATTTTTGATTCAAGTGTTTTGCAGGCAGCAGAAAAAGTCATATCAACCTTGTACTGACTTTACTTTGCTCTTTGGTGTCCAGAGAATAAGCTAAATGAAATGCTAATACACAAATGAATAGATATTCAGCCTAATCAGGTTTGTCAAAACTGTATTTAAATAAAGTACGTGGGGGGAAGAGTGCTTTATCATTCCCTGCCCTGTGTGGAAGCATATTCACCTGGTGCATTAAGAAATCAATCTTGTAATGAGTCAAAGCGGCAATAAAGTAGATTTAATAGTGAAGCGCTGCAGCTCAATGATAAGAGCTTATTGAAATGCCACATCCTTGATCCATATAACAGCCACCGTGTCTCTTTATAAAACAAAAGTCTCCTCTGAATACATGTATAGAATAAACTATACTGAAACATGGGTATGATATGACCTTAAGGAATGGAAAGACCTCAAGTGCCTGACTTCAGGTGCCAGCAGGTACGCTTCCAACACTCTATGATCGCTGACAATTTCGTAAAAACACTGAGGTGCCTGGAAGAAGCCCAACGCTCTGTTGTTTACAAGACAAGTGGTTTATATCTGCCAAGCCACAGCATCTGCTCCGGCTCCTTTTTCGAGTGCTGTGTTAGAGCTTTGAAGGACGAACGCTTTAATTCATCCTCCATAGACTTTATTTATAGACTGTGGTGCGCCAATAATGACTAAATTAATCTCAGATTAGTTCTAATCAGATTTCAAAGGTGCGCTATGTAAGACTTTAGGTGGGAAAAAAAGATTAACTAAAGTTATCAACATAATGTGAATAAATAACGGTTTTGACGTTATGACATCCGTGCATTGTGTTGTATATCTACTGAAGTTAGCGTGCTAACTGGCTAGCCCCGGCACATCCAAAGCTCCTGTGCCGAGTGTAAACACCAACACTCCCCTGGTGCTCTGAGCTCCCAGTCCGGATCGCTACCTGCACAGCAAAGTGAGCTAACTAGCTAACGGCAGCGACAGTTTATTGATACAAAGCAAAATTAAAGTTAATAGGGAGATGCTACCTAAATTAAATACATAAATAATCAAAATAAATTTGTGTGCTAACTTAAAAATGAGCACAGGCCCTGTTGTCACTGCTGTGCCGAATCAACCCGAGTCAAGTCAAGTGCATGACAAAAACACATTTGTTAGCCTGCTCATGATTGCGAGTTGTGTAGGCCAAAAAGATCCCCATCCTTTCTCTATTTGACAGTTTGTTCAATCTTGCCATTAAGCTCCATCTCAATATCTTGATAGAAATTCAGCCGCATTACAAAAATCAATTGGGTTGAGTTTGTCCCTTAACTTTATTGGAAGAACTTGATTATTTTTGCTCAGTGCATCTGAAAAAGGCAGCAATTTTAAAGTTAATCCCCCTCAAGTGTACGTTTAAAGCTACGATTGGATCACAGTTTGCACCAGAGTTTAAAGTCTTGGTGCAACAGGATCAAATTTAATCTAAGTTTGGAGTAAAAACTTTTTAAAGAAGGTTTAAATTCAATCTTTAACTATTTTAAGCTAGTTTTAAAGTTTGTTGCAATGTAATTTAAAGTTAAACTATGATGTAATCGAGTTTAAAAATGCACTTGTTGGCGGAGTGCTTTATACCCGATATCAGGTTCAAACACAGAGAATCAGAGCAGAGTGAAGCCCATTATAAGATCTTGCGTACACGCTCTGCTATCTAGTGTCACGTTATTACATCATTCATCATCATTCCCGCCATGCTCCCAATCAGTACCATCATCAGCAGCCATTTTCTCTTCCTTTTCTTCCCCCTGTTTTATCATGCGCCTTAATCACAGAGTGACATCATCATGCATTGACGGTGCATTTCCTCCGTAATTGGCTGCAGCGGGCAGAGCGCTCGTGCTGCATGCATGATAACCCAGAGGACTTAGGACAGCATTTCAAACAAGCTGTTCACCTGATGAGCAGCTCGTCCCTCTCATGCAACATATAACAGAGGCAGAAGGATAGTTAATGATGTAAACGTATCATAACTCACACTGTAATATGGCGATATTTTAGTGCAATAATCAGCTATAGCCTTGAGGGGGAGCACCTCACAAAAGCAGAGATGCAAGGGGAGGAGACTGTTGACATATCAAGTACATCACCGCTCAAGAGATAGGTTTTACTGCTGTGCAGATGGAGGGCTTAAGATAGCCATTAGAGGTCCGCCGATGCATGAAACCGAAACCCTGTCCATGTCCGTGTTTAGCCCGTTTACCCCCACTGACATTTTAATAGGTACATCGTTACAAATTCATGCTGTTCGAGCAAACTTTGTCCAATCACACAGGATAGTTTTAAAACTCTTGCAGAGTTTAAAGAAATACCAAGTATGTCAAGCAAAATCTATAGAATAGATATCATAATTCAAACATTTAATCCATCCTTTTCTTTTACAGGAGTGTTTTTATGCTAATTAACCCTACACTGTTAAGTTCTGATTGGTCAGCTCACACACGCCTGAGCCAGCACCACTAACAACAACAGAGCAGCTGTGCGAATCAATTCATACGTACCGACTTGTGTGACATGATGATGTAGCGTGATTTCACAAAGTCAAAGATTTAAAGGCCGGACAACCGACGAGGCGTTTCAGGAGCAGTGTTTTCTGCGGGAGAGAGGAGCTTCTGTTGGTGCGGACTTTGACCTTTTTTAACTTTCAGGATCTTTTACACTGAAGGAAAGGAGGAAAACAGAAAAGCAGACCAGTTCGGTGATTCTTTTAAAATGCAAAGCAGTTAAATAAATAAGAAAACATACATTCCAGACACTCATCATCTTTTTAAAGAGGACTGTGACTGATCCTTTTTCTGTTGTCTGGGCACGGGAAGTGCAAGACACTGATTTGGGAGTCGCAGCAAGGGCGGCTTTTGTGCTCCCGCGGTCCGACAGCACTTGGCTGTCTGGCTTCTTCAAGTGGAGTGAGGGGCGACAAAGGTGGTTAGCCATTGTTGCATAGACAGGTATAGTAATTACATTCTCCTCCATTCAGTCCCTATCTCCATACAGCACCAGCATACCCCTCTCAAACTCCATTATACGCTTGCCAAATGGAACAAAAGCCCAACATTCATTGGTTTTGGCACTCAAAAAGAGACACTGACCCTCTCTGGGGTTAGACATCAAATTGTGTCATGGGTTCGCGGGCTGCAGAATCGCTATGACTTTTAATTTATGGTTTCGGAGTCGGGTGTCGCGTCAGCCGCTGGATTATCCTCATCTTGGCACGAGTGCACTTGAAAGCCCTCACCCTCGCTCCCACTGGGTCAGGTCGTTATAAAATGAAACGGTTTTCATTTTTTATGGCCCTGTAGGACTATTGACTAGATATTGTTTGTGATTATTGTATGAAAACGTCAATATTTTACAAAGATCTCATCAGAAGGCGAGAGTATGTGGACATCGGACCACTGTAACATTAAATATTTTGGAGATTGCTTGCTTCTGAGAGCCAACACACATTGCTCGTGCGTTGTATGACGAATACATGTAAATAAAGTGTGAATAGTTGTCGTGACCGTCAAGAGGAAAAGTTTTTCTTCCTCACATTTCTCACATTTCAGAGTGCGAACACCCTGCTCTTGATTGTTTGTCACAGCCGGCTTTCCAGATACGCTTCAAATTACGCTAAATTGAACTGTTAGGGCTCAGTAGACAATTCCTAATGAATACAAGGGCGACGCACATCTCATGCACAGTTGCTTGAGAGCGCACAGATGTTATAGTGGAGCCTGAAGTAGCACACAAAGCAAGGCACTTGTCTTGTCTGATGAGGGGGCTCATTTGGAGCTGCCATTAGTAGACATATGATTTATGGCTCTGTCTGCCGCTCCTGCAGAAAACCACCGTGCTCGCTTCAGCAGCGCCAGCCCAGAATAGAGAGTCTCTCCCTGTGCTTCTGTCTTGTACCGCACAGTGAGCTTTAGTGGATCGGATGGATGGTAGAGAGGAGGTGTCACATACCACTAAATAAGAATTATTTCCATATTGGTTTGATGATCTTTCTTCGCAATGTTGCACCTTTTTTTCCCCCCGAACAGTGTTAATGTGATGATGTGGTGTAAATTGGAAAACCTTACCAGAAGCACTGCTTTTGTTAAGGCTGAGTTAGATGCCTTCTTAATTTTCTGATGCATTTTAATGAGCTGATACATAATGGATTAAATAGTCTATTTTTCAGGAGGGTTCTGGCCTTCGTAGGCAGCAACAACAGAGTAACAAAAGACATGACAGGACTACATCATGAATAAAATTTGACCTTTGACGTCCTCTGTGTCAGTCACCATAGTAAACACAGGCAGATTATTCAGTCAGTGCACGAAACCCACAATCAGCAGATCTGTTGCGAGTCTTTTGAACCTGTGTTAGATGTATTTTTTCAGCCTTCTCACCAGGATATAATGTTGGCAGTTAACGTTTCTGTACACCGCAGATACATCCAAGTTTGACATTTGTACGACACGTGGCGTACGAAAGGCGTAGCAGCATTTGACACCACTGGATATTTTTAAGGAGACCTGAGGACCCTTCCAGCCGTCTTTGTGGTGACCAAAACCGGATATTTTTCCCGGGAAGTCGGGCCATTTCCAGCTGCCTTTGTGGCGATAGAACCGGGTGTTTTTAAGTAGACCTCAAGACATTTCCAGCTGTGTTTGTGGTGACCAACACCGGATATTTTTCATGGGAAGACGGGCCATCTCCTGCTGTGTTTGTGGAGACAGAAGCAGGTGTTTTGAAGGAGACTTCAGGACATTTCCAGCCGTGATTGTGGCGATAAAACAGACTTTTTAGGCCAAACCCTGATGTTTCCCTAACCCTAACCAAGTGGTCTTTGTGCCTAAACCTAATCAGAGCATAAGCACAGCGTTGTGACAAGAGAGAAATTGAACCTTAACAAATGTAAAGTTAAAACTTAAAGAAACATACAGCTTGAACTGATCTGTGGTTCTGCAGAAACGTACTTCGCCGACATTTATCTGGCCGATTGGGTTGCTTTATTTTGTGAAGAAACACGCCATAAAATTGTCTGGATATCAAAAGTAATTGCATGACCTTGACATTCATTGTGTTACACTTCTATTTCAGCTGAGTACAGAGATGAGCCAAATGATGAGAGGGATCTAGAGTTTAAAGAGCAAGTCACCACCATTTTATGGCTTGAAAATGCTTTTTAAAAAGGACACACACATCACCCACATCAAACACCACCACTGTATCATAAAGTGACTGTAAATATATTTTTTCTAACTCTAAAAAGTCCTCATTTCTCTGACGCCAACCTACCAGTCAGGTAGTGACATTGCACTAAAAATAACAAGGTAACGCACGAGAATCACAACTTCTACATATCGAGAAACAGGAAATGTAGGCGTGAATTTGTCCGTTGGACACTTGTGAAACTTCAGACGGTCTCTCTCAAGCTGTCTCATCACCATCCTGTATTATTTTATTGCAGCTCTGAGCAGGTACTAACACACCACATGCTGAAAACTTGTTCTGGTTATCATTATGTGGTGATGCTGTAGTATTGAATTGGGAGTCATCCTCCTCCATTCACTAGAGGGCCCGGGCATGTTTACCTGCCCTGCCTGTCACCTGACCTTCAACTTGCTTCTTCATCTTGAAATAGCTTTCCTCAGTATCCTGGTCAGATTGTAGCCTCGCTCCTGTCCTAAAGCACTCTCGTCTTCAACGGTTTGACCTCAGTTTGTGCTTCAGAATACAGCTACCTGCCTGCTCTTTGTTGGATTTCTTTGCCTGCCTGTGCAGGCTGCTTTATTACCTCATCTTCCTCCTGAATCTGTTTCTGAGCCCAGCCCCGGTAAACCAGCGTTAGAAACCTGGCGTGTTGCACTTGTGAAGCAAACACTGTTTCCAACTGAGCCACCAGGAAGCCCCGAGGCTGTGCCTTTTCTCTCGCAAAGCTTCACAGCAAAAAAACATGCCCTCAGAGGGCACGTAAACCTGGTCACCTGTCGCTTTTGCTTGACGTATTTTCTGTGATATTTCCACCACATGTCGACCAGTTGCTGTTCCGACCAGCTCAAATTCATTATTTTTCCTCTTTCTCATAATTTCCTCACTAAGTAGGAAGTGGCTGCTGACGGCGGAGCGACCGAGGTGTCGCTCTCTGCCTGGGTGCTCCGCCGCGCCACATCTGTCCATCTGTCAGACATACAGGCGCATCAATCAAACAGCTGAATGCAGGTGAGCGCGAGGTTCGACGAGCAACCATTAATCACTCTGAGTCATGGACACCAGTGGGGTGCGCTGTGTGGGGGAGATGTTTAAGTACTGTGATTGTTTGTATGCTCACGTGTGTGTGAGGTAAGCCGGGATGCAGATGTCTCACGTCCTGGTCGGATGATTTCAACATTTAACTTGGCTCGTTTTTGTTTTGATTCACAGCTGATCTGTGCTCGTCTCTGTGTGTTCAGTTAAAAGCTTCTCAGTGTGGCTTTACATCTGGTAAAAAGCTTGCCGAACAGTGGTCGTAGCATGAAGCCCGAAGTATGACCACTCTTCTGCAAGCTATTTTACGAGATGCAGTGATGTAAAAGGTATTAAAAAGTCTGAAGTGTGATTTAAATATGGAGGAGCGTTATAGAAGGAGCATTACACTCAATATAGTTCTTTATTTCCTTGTATAAACTAACTTCAGCACATAAAGTAGTCAAAAAGAAGTGCTCAGTTGGAAAAACAGCCCATTCAAAGAGAAAAATGCATAAAATTATTTCCAAGCTTAGAGCTTTAAAATACGATCTCCTCTCTATGAAACCTCCCGTTGGCTGTTGCAGGCCACAGGGCGGGCATAGAAGCTCCTAGCTGGTCAAATGAGGTGTCAATCAATAGTTTAGAGGTAGAAACTTTTAATGCCAATACTGTCTCCTTGATGAAAATCATGTGCTTGTGTGATCCAATCATCCTTCCCCAACCGCAGACCTGTTGCTCTTCCTCCTTTGCTGCCGTAACAATTGCTACAGCCACTAGATGTCGCCGCTGAACAGTATAGTAGATATGAAATAAGCTGCGTTTGCAGTCGACCTGTATAATCATTTTTCCTAAGGTCTAAAAAAAGGATGATCACAATCTTTGAGCTATTTAGATTTTTAGTCACTCGTATGGGTCCAAAAGGACAGGCTCCTACAGTTCCCATAATGCAACTGGATGCCTTCATTAAACCCCCCTTTGACTTAGGGTCTGTGCATCCAAATGTAGTGCAACAAGATGATGTAGCTAAATGAGCGCTGGTCAACACTAAAATGGTTAAAAACCATGTTGAAAACATTTGTTCTGTTTCATTTGTGAATTTGGGCGAGGTTACTCTCCTTATCGCTCCATTTTGATTTGATGTTTTTGGCTTTGTTGCGTCCCTTCAGTGGAACGAAAGCTTAATGTGTCCTAAGTCATGATTTATTCACTAAGTCTGCTGCATTTTGTCATATTTTGCCTTTGCTAACACAGACGCTGTTTCAACACGGCCAACTTTTGAGATTTCTTTTCACATTTTCGGCTTTGACTCTATTGGGACCTCTCTGAGGGCTCAAAAGATAAATGCTAATAATTTATTACTGATGTTAATCTTTTTTCCCAGTAAAATACTAGATTATTATTCCTCTTAAGGTCTTACAGATTGCTCAAATACTTAATTTTCTGTATTTATAGGTGATAAAGGTTTGAAATCACCACCTTAGGCTGTGTGCAATGGGAAGTAAAGTCATAATGAAACAGTAACGAGGGACTACTTTGTAATAAAAAACCTTTTTTGTTGTTTGATCTGAGATTCACTAGCACAAGTTCCAAGAGACAAACAAAAAAACACACTCGGTCAAACCACGAGCCGTGTTTTAGCTTTTAGCTGCGGCTCATCAGGATCACATTTCACAAAGCGAATGCAGTCACAGTTTGGTCTGTCGGCATGATTCAGCTTTGGATACACTCCCTGCGGCGGGAATTCAGCGTAACAGCACGAAATCCACAGCAACATGTTAACTAACACTCGGGGAGCATTATGATAATCTGCCAGCGTGAATTAACATAGACAATACAGCCCTCCAGGGTGCACTGAGCACAACCGATGCAGGTGGAGGATCGGAGAAGGCTTTTGTCAGTAATGCAGCTTGTAATGTGCGTGTTAAATTGTTGCCAGGCAGATTTGGTAGACTTAGTTGACAGTGTGTCAGTGTGACAGACATTTAAGCCCAACATCTTCACGAATCACCCCAAATGTACAGTGAATACCTCTGTGGCTGTCCTTGTGTTACCTCCTCTCTTGAAGCATATATCAAGTCTCATGCAGCCAATATAAAAAGTCTGCTGAGTGAAAAACAAAGGGTAAACTGAGCTTTGCTAGAAAAAAAAGGCAGATACTCAGTCTGCACTCACTGAGCTGGGGAGAGAGAGAGAGAAGCCATATCAGTAGATGGAGATGGATAGCGGTGTTTGGCTTTTATATATCTGTTGTTGTTGTTTCTACTTTTGTTGTTCTGGTGATACTGTAGCATTTGGAGGCAAAGAATGTGGAGCAAAAAAAACCTCAGTCCCTGACTGACACGGTTGAATTTTGAAAAGGAGATTTATTGCTGCACTGTTCAGCAATCGGTAGTTTATTGATCGAAGCAGTATTTCAGGGAGATATCAATTATGCCACGCATTTTGCTTTGACTTTCAATTTAAATACGTATATTTCTACCAGAACAAATGTTAGCAATGCACTTTCTTTATTTCAATTTCAATTTTATTTATCTCAAAGCTGTGCTTATGGTCTGGTTAGGTTTAGGCACAGAAGACACTTGGTTAAGGTTCGGAAAAGATCATCCCATTTCCAAAAGTTTAAACTTCGTGGGCTGCATCAAAAATAGTTTTCACGCTTGCAAATGTTGAGGGGTTGTGGTCCCTTGTAAAAAGCATCCAGTGGTTTCACGCTCACAAACACTGAAAGGCTATTTAAGGCTGAAATGGGCTGCCAACACGTCAATTACCACGCACATTTTGCTTAGACTCAATTTAAAAACGTACATTTCTGACATTGTGTAAAAGGTGTTAAAAAGCGCCGTCAGTCGATATTTGAGAGCCTGCCAAAACTCTCTTAACTGGCTATTCTTCAGGCACCAATAAAATCGATTTACTTTTGGCAATTATGTCTCGAGCAATCACATCTTATCTGTAAATGTATTTTTAAGAACAATCACTCTCACTACTGAAGCCATCTGATAGGATTAGAGTAAAAGTAGGTCCCAGTTCATGGTGTAAATTCTGTTATTTTGTCATATTATTCAGGCAGCTGTATGTATCACTGAAGCATGGCAAGAATAAAAAGCTCGCCTCTGCATTAAAGAAAAGACAGTGCTGTCAAAGAAAGCCTCAATAAAATATAGACACCCTGCTTTCTGCTGGTTGTAGAGCAGGGAATGAATAAAAAGCACCTCTGTGGTCAAATAAATGTCAGTATTGTTGAACATTTTCGTTTTTTTACTATTGTTGATGCCCTTTAAAGTTCCAGATTATTTAACATAATTGTGTACATATGATATGACTCCTAACCCAGAGGAGGGAGTGTGTGTTTCAACTTGACCATCGGGTGACTGTAAAACACATTTCCCGTGGCAGTATAACACATTTCCCTCGGTGGTATGCTGGGGCATATTAGCCGTGCTGATTCAAACAGTAAATTGCTTAATAGTGATGTTGAAAGAGGGCTTGAAATGGTTTATTCATGACAGAAAATTTCTACTGCTGCTCACCTTGGACCTCTGGATTTGGCTGTGAGGAAAATTGAGAGAGCGTGAGAGCAAAATAGGAGAAAGAGAGGGAGCGTAAAGAATGATAATTTGCTATATGAATAAATAATTTAAAAACAAACACGGCGCTAAGCTGTAGAATGAAACGCCCAAAGGCAATTAACTCTGGGAAAGAGAGAGGGCAATTAATTTTGTTTATCAGTGATGTATAACTTTTATATGGGCCCATGAGGTTTAGAAAAGTCCCTGTTATCTGATTTTATGATGCATGTTTTATTCAGATGCACATTTGTGGCTTTGTGGCCTCTGTGAATGTCCAGCTGCTAAGTATATGAATTACGTGAGCAAAGTACCCTGAGATCTGAGCTCGAGCTGCATGGATTTTCTCCTTGTCAACCGCTGCGTCCTCCATTAAGATGGTCACTGTAGATACTTTTGCTCAGCCGGAAGTAAGTTGGATGGAAAATATCTTGAAGCAGCAAAAATTCAGGGTAGAGGGTGAAAGCATTTGAAAAACTGTTTGTGTCTAAGGGGAGATGCACCCCAAAATTTATATCTGAGGAAGAAGTTTTGTATTTATTTCAAAAGTTGAAGACCTTCAGAATGTTCCTAAACCAATAAAACAAGAGCAAAAGTGTAAGGAAGGTATTAAACAGCGTGTTTGTCTACTTTAAATCAAAGTGTAAACGTTAGCGTGTCCAGCTAACCAGCATTGCCAAACATATCAGTTGGTCCTCATCGTAAATGCCCTTTTTCTTGTAATGTAATAAAGCAAAACACACTATATGGAAATACAAAGCAGTATTTAAGCTAGGCAGCTAAGCTAAACATGATCTTACAGGGTTCTTGTTGCAAAAAACAACATTTTCAACCAACAATGGAAGTAATGTTAGTTTAATTAGCTAGCTACTAAAAAGTTGTCATCTCAAGAGGCACAATTGACATCTACTGTCTTAAATCAAGCACAAAAGACCATGTTTACACAGCGGCCATTTTCCTTTGACGTCACGCTCAGCATGGAAAACTTGAATACTTGGATAATGTCATGCTGCTTTGTTCCCGGTTGAAAGTCGTATAATTATTATATTTCAAGGTATATTTCAACATATTTGATGACCCGTAAGCTAACGTTAAACCACTTCCTAGCTAACATTACCGTTGGATTACATCCTGTGCATTTCACTCCAAGGCTTAAATAAAAGTGCCGCAGACACCATCGAACAATGATGTTAGCTATAAAGTGGTTGAATGCTAACGTTAGTTGTTGGCTAACGGAGGCTAATATGCTGTTTTGCTGTGAAATACGGCCAGATTTCCCTCCTATCCAATGTCATTTCAGTTGCTAATGGCCGTCGTGTGAATATAGTCTAATCAAATGACTCTTATGAAACTCTTGAATGTCATGAAAGTTCCTCACACCAGACTCCATGCAAGATTCTATTATTTTTAGCCCGATCTCCTTGAGCGAGTACGTCTTTGTGCTTTACGACCTTTGCTTTTGAATCCAGACTTTGCAGCTTTGAGCCATGTTGCGGCAGACAGTAAGAGAGAGGACAAATGAGTTGAAAAGGCTCAGGAAGTTGAATAAGTCAGTGCTCGTGTTTGATCATTACTCTCTTGTCCTCTCGCGGCGCTCGCCCTCTCCTGTAATTGAGAAAATAGAATAAAAATGTGACAGTCTGTTCTGTGGAAATCCTCGCTATTTTCTGTCGATGGTGGATTTATTTTGAAAGGTCGCATGAGGTTACAGCACGTAAATACAGTGTCAGGCTGAGCGGCACTGATAGCTACTCATTACTGGCTCCACTCATACATGCTTCAAAAATTGAGCTCCAGTCTGAAGTCTGCCCACAATCAAGGGTTTTCTTCTGAGGCTGAATTAGAATGAAGTCTATTTTCTACCTGGACTCTCCACGGGGGGCCGCTGATGAAGTCCGAATGATCGATTTTACATCATGATGCGTTCATCAGTGTAGCTCCAGCTCGAGAGCGCCTTTTTCAAACCAGCATGATGTCTTTAAATACAAATACTGTGGTTATTTCACCATCGGTCAGAGACATGAAAGAGACGCAGGGGAGCAGTAGTTTGAGATGAGAAGAAAGAGCACAGTGTTTTCTGTGGGCTTACATTCAAACATTACTTTAAAAGTGACTCAGAATGTATCTTTATAATTAATTCAACATTCAAGTCCACTTTTTGCGTTTGCCGATTTTTCTTCCTCTTTTCGTTTTAAATACACAGCATGGGAATCTAAACTCAAGATCAGAACGGCGTTGAAAAGAAATGAAATCAACTTTCAAGCGTTAAAAAACATTTGCTCAAGTGGATCAAAGTTAAATTTTGTAAAAGATCAAGAGCAATATTAGTGAAATCTGATTTTAATTAACCCGTCACAAAGATGCGGCAACTTCGCTTTTTTCTCACCATGACAGGTAATTTGTTCGTTGGCGATTTCAAGTGATTTCCCGAGAACAGTCCTCAAGCAGCAACCTTTAGCTGTCCTTTTATTGAGTTAAGTTCATTTTTTCACGAGACATGACAGCTTCTTGACATGTTTCCATGAAACAAGAAGCTACAAAGAGAGATGTACTTTGTACCCCGAGTACTGTTCTCGAGTGTGTTTTTTTTCCCTAACCACTGGTTTTAAAGACCTGAGTGGTTAACCAGCGGTCATCCAGATTTCTTTGTAACATCAAAAGACCATCCTAGACTTCAAAGATTGTTTTGATCTCGAGAACAGGGGTTTGACCTGATGAAACCGGTATAATAGACATTGCCAAAGGACTTGGACGGAGAGCAATCTTGGTCAGCTCCACTCAGAAGTTCTTTACCTGAGAGGCCGAGGGTAGCGCCGGCAGCAAACGATTCAAAACGTGCACTCCAGCGTCTCATTCAGAGTGCTTTTTTTGATGGAAGTGTCCCTTGTTAAGTCATCTACCGACTGGGGGGGGGGGAGCGGGTTGCGAGTCCTTGAATGATTTTGGGAGAGTGGCTTTAATCAGGAAATAGGATCAATCAGTCACTGAGACGAGGATAATGGCGTCCTCAAGGGGATTTATAAAAGAAAATGTGAGATCTTAAGAACTTTAAATGGTGTTAAGGTTCAAGTAGGAGAACAATGAATGTTCTTTCCACATAATACATCCAGTGAATGGGCATAGACTTTACAAGGATGTATTTTTTATGGCGTCAGAAGTAAAAGAAGACACAAATTAAAAGGCTTTATCAAAGGTGCTTCACTTTATCTGGTGTAGAAATCAAGGACTATTCACACAATAAACAGTTTCGTGCACAAAGAAAATAAAAGCTTCTAATGTCTGCGAGCCGACTGGTATTCTCTAGAGTGGGATGGCCTCTGTTACATTTCGAAATGGAAACAGGATTTCTGCATTTCAGACTTTTAAAATCATACATGTTGCTGTTAAGGGAGCACCAAACTACGTCTAGCACGCCACCATTTTACTAATATCTCAACAGCTATTCAACGGATTGCCATGAACCTCTCCCTGACCTTTCCTCGAGTACCACCATGAGGTTGACTTTTGTAATTCTGGCTAAAATATCTTAACTTTTGGATTATTTGCCGTGAAATATTCTAACGATACTACGCAACTGCACGCATCACAGTTCGTCCACTGAAACTTGGTTGAAAGTTGATTTTTGAGTCTCATTCCCAACTTATTAGTTGACGGACAACGATTCACATTTTCATTCATTTCATTTTCCAGAAAACAGACTCAAAAATACCAAGTTTACGTCCAAAACTACTTTATTTTTTGCAATTATTAGGACTCATGTCTTGCTCTATATCTCAACTGTATGCCAGTAAAGTGATAAAAACCATTTGAGGCTGGTGTAATTATATTCTTATCTCACTTTAGTCTGCCTCTCAATACTCAGACTTCCTTATCCTGTCTGTGGCTCTCAGCTCCAAGCCCACTGGTTCCCACTAAAGACGGTTTTAGCCAAAATCGCTCCTTTGTGGGGGGCTATTTTCAGCTATGGGCTAAATGGCATTTGCTGCTTCAAGCGTCTGTGTCTGGTATGTTGTAATGGAAAATTCCTCATAGTGAATTACAGTGCACAAGTTCATTGTAATGAAGGGGGGATGTCACGCAGTGCAACTGTGTGGCTCATTGATGTGCTTTTGGACAACAATGGAGCATTATGGCACAGAGGAATACGCTATATCAGGCTACACAGATAATACTTATTAGTAGGATGAAGTCTTTGTTTGTTTCAGTCGTTTTGCAGACAAAAACTCATTAAAATGTTTCCAGCATTGTTTGTGAGCCTGTCCTGAACTTCTGAAGTTGAGGCTGTGCAGCCGGTGTAAGTCTTGACCTTTATGATTACAAAGCTTCTCTTCTGTGGTAGTTAAACTGGTCTGAACGTGTCACGAACATCACAGATTTTCCTCTTTCTTTCCCAGAAGAAATCAGTGGATATTTGTAATAGAAACCGAGTTACCTGCAGACTCACATCAAACTAGCACCGTCTGTTTTTCATCACTGTACTCAATATCAGTAGAAGCAAGGAAAAAAAACCTCTCCTGAATATCAGAAATGCTGGAACACATTAAGTAAGCCTCTCCCCTCCCAACCTAGCTGCCCTCATTGATGTGGCAATTTCACACAAAAATACAATAATGGCACATGACCCGGGCCATCCACTCCTTTGTCACTTCACAAAAGTCCCCTCTGGCTACAGACGCAGACGGTTCAGGTGCAGAAGAGCCTATTTCTTCAGAAGGCTTGCCCTGTCAGAGCCAAAGAAATTCTTGCGAGTGCCTTTATAATATGATATTTAATGTACAGCTTGCGCCTCTTTGCAGCATCTCAGTTGGATGGAGCCGAACTCCTCGACACATCTATTTAAATCGTCGCAGGCAAAGTCATGTCACATGATTGTAAATGAAAAACAGCGATGAAAATGTCTGTGGCCTAAAAGAAATTGAAATGGAAATGTATTGGTTATTCACAATGGAAGATTTTTCCATGTAATCTCACATTAGATATGTAAATTCAGTCTATTTTTGTAAATGTATTGCTATTTTTGTGTAATTTTAAAAAAATACAGGGAAAAACCTGTAAAATAAACAGGAAAAAAATAAGTAAAATGTAAATTTACAATCTGTCTTTTTTTTTATTGTATTGATAATTTGTTATATTTGGAAAATACAGGAAAAATCTGTAAGATAAACAGGAAAAAAATAGTAAAGATTTTCTTTTTACAGTGTATTTATAATGTCAGTTGTGGTCTCATCAGGAGATTTGTTGATTCAAAATGGGGAAAAAAGATGACGATAATTAAAAAACGTCTTATTTAAAGTCTTAGTCATTGCCAAACAATAAATAAATAATGAAGTGCTAAAAATACTGCCTCCTCTGCTTCCCTTCTCGCTAATTGTTATGCCGCCTGGTCAGATGGACGGGCTAAGACTCTGAGCTAAATAAGCTGTTTTGATGTCCGAAATGCCCTTCGCTGCTCTGATAGCTGAATGGACTGTGGTGCACTCTCCTCTGGGCTCCCCAAAGGCAGAGAGGAGCAAACAAACTTATCTCATCCCAAACCTTCCCCTTACTGCTTTACAGTATTTTCATGTTTGTGGATGGCCACAGCTGGATACAGCGATACAGAGAAAAACTGTCCAGGATTGGGTTGTTTGATGACATACAGTATTACCAGGTCCTTTTTATGGAAATTAGGTTAAAAATCGGACAACACAAAATCAGAGCTCTATTGAAAAACCTTGAAAAAACAGTGTTATGACTAAAATGTGCATCGTATCCCTGTTCTGTTTCCAGACACGGTTGATTTTATTTTCATGTGGCAATGTTTTTTTGAGTGACTTTGAGTGCGGCACAGTTTCCTTGGCCTCCTCTGTTATTTCCCTGGGGTCTGTAGTGACTTGAGATGCCAGAAATCCATAATGAGCGTCAGCAGGAGAGCATGTAGGTGCAGGTTTTGGATGCAGGAGAGCATTGCTTACCATTTTGTTGTCATCACTCATTCGGAAAAGGAAACTCTGACTTCCATCACCCGGCACCATATGGCAAACGCGTCTGTTTTCATATTACTGCAACACTGCGCATCTAAATCTGAACGGTTAAATCACTGATACAATCTGATGCTGTTGCAGGTTTGTTTACCTCAGTTATATCTGAGAACACAGGAGTAAAACAGGCCTGTATTTCCAGCTATAATTAGGAAAAAATCACATTATTATATTTTTGAGCTTTGTATCAAATGTTTTTATGTCATATCATTAAATATACCTATAAATAATATGGTTAGTTTTGGGAAATATGCTTCGTTGCTTTCTTTCCAAGAGTTAGATGTGAACAAACTCATGTCTGGATGTTAAATATGAAGCTACAACCAGCAGCCAATTAGCTTAGCTTAGCATCAAAACTGTAAACAATTCACGTCCCCTCACGTCCAAAAGTGGCGCTGCAGGGGTTGGTACACTGTCCAAAACTGCCAAATTTGATGAGTTGGGAGCGAGAACATGGTCCAAATTGCATTGTGTCGGGCGTCGGATGGACATACTTTTCCATCCGGCGCCCAATCATCGTTCAGAGCTGTCACTTGCCTCCATGCTGCTTGCATGTTTGTGACGCTGAACGTGACACACCAGGAAAAAACAGAAAATCAAACACATCTACTGCCAACGGGAAACACGTCAATTGCCCATTTTTGCACTCATGCAGTAATTTAAGTGTAAAAATGGAAAGGAGACCACAACCTGTGGTTCGAAGCGCTTTGACTTTCAATCAATCAAGATCTCTTTTTGTCAAGAAGTCCTTTATGATCCCAATAACCAGCAAATAAAACAACTGGGTGTTTAAAAATAGAGCTATCACTACATAAAAGCTGTATTCAACCACATGCAGGACTGTGTTTGCAGTTGGTGCTGCTGTTGCGATGGAAGCAAACCTGCAGTCAGAACAAACACTCTCAATAAAGCGAGATGCATGGAAGAAAAAAACCAATGCTGCTGTCCTGAGGTTGAACTTCCAAGGTCTGTTCCAAATCAGTTTAGTCTAATTTCACACTGTCAGTCTAAGTTGGAAGAGGGAGCCATCAAACACAGCAAGGCTAATATGTTGTTTCTTCTCTAATGGCTGGCTGCTTGGCTCAGATCTGAGCGCCTTTTGAAGTTGTGCTTCCCTTGACTTGATAAGTGTGACTAACAACCAACAGCGGGTTGCCACTGAGGAGCAGCAATATTGTTAAAAGTAATAGAGGTGTTATCTCACTAATGCACTTCATACTTTACAACCCTCAGAAAGGAGCGGGGGGTTCGGAGGAAGTGAGGACAACAACTGATGCCTGTTAGCTGCACTGTTTTTTCCACACAGTTGCTACTCAAGAAGATGGTGTTTTATGGAGCTGCAGCTTGTCTTGCGGTCTGTTTATAGCGGGCAAATGAATTGCACAACAGCAGCGCCTTGCCTAATGAAAATAAATCATAAATGATGACTCGGGAGCCAAACTGAATTACACGGAGCAGCATCAATCCCAAGCTTTTGTGGGGTCGCAGGTTCTTGAACCAAGATCCTCCAGATTTAAAGCAGCTAATAACTTTCAGGTTTTAATATAGAAGTGAATTATGATGTAAATCGGACATGACTGAGGAGGAAATGGGTCTCGTGGAGCACCAGAGCGAGAGATGGAAAGTCAGCGTAAACACGGAGTGGAATATCTCGGATGACACTTTGTACATCCTCATCCGGAGAAAGTAGTTTCAGACTTTGCTAACGCTCACAGCCACAAACAAGAGCAAACTCTGAAGTATTACAAATGCCGCCCCAAACATCGTGAGCCTCTTAATACGGGCTGATAATCCGCAGCTGAAAATCCTAAATAAACATAATTCCAGAAACAGCAGCCATGTGTCTCGCCAATTAAACAAACTAAACTCATTATTTCTGGACTCTTTTTGGACTTGCTGCGGGCCTGTGTGGTTGAAATTTGCATTGTCCTTCTTGTGACGCTGGTCTGTGCTTAACTTTAACCCCACATTCATTATGCATTCACAGTGCCTGAAGATCGGCTTTGTACCACCAAGAGGCTCATGAGACTTTGAGATTTTTTTGAGTGACTGGACATTCAAAGATGAACTAACGTGAAATAAGTGGAAAGCTACACTGCTTGGCCTGTAATGTAAAATATTACAGGACAATAAAGGAGAATGAGATGATAAATAAGTTGATAAATACACAAATGAGCGAACAAGCACACCCACAACTTAGTAGAAATTACTTAACTCTTTGTTTATATTTTCTTTAAGATAATTCTTTGGCATTAAGGTGCCCCTAACTCTTAATTTTTGGTAATTAGAACATTTTTCATTGAGCCCTGCCAAGCCTGAGATTTTATCAACTCTGTATTTACAGTCAACCTGATCTCCATAGAAAAATAAAATCAATTTTGATGGAACTGTAATGCTGCCTCGATTAGATTTTATCAACATAATGAGGAAAGTAGGCGATTTGAGGGGAACTCAGGGACAAATGACTACTTGAAATGTTGCTGCTGCTGTCTTTTCTCCACTTTCTCTCAGCTGAAGTCTTATTTTATTCATCATTGTGATGTTAAACTTCAGAGTGAGACGGGTTAAGTTGAATTGTTGTGACAAATGAAAACACAACGTGTCGCAGTTGCCCTGATGGACTGTAGTGCTGTTGTGTTGTCATTATGTTCCTCTCGTCGGCGGCTTAGTGCGACGTGTATATGTAGAAAATAGTCAGTGAAAACAGAGCTTTTAACACCTCTTTGTGGCTGCAATCTGCAAACAAAATAGCTGACAAACAAGCACGTATGAAGTTTTGGCAACTCACCGATGAAGCATCTGGGTTTTTCAGTTGTGTCAAGTGACTCTTATTCTCTCTTATTCCCAAATGTCCAGTAGATCTCTTTCAGTAAAATATGTAGTCCAAAACAGTGAAGAACTGCGATTGTGGATGCTTTTTCATGCTCTTATCTGTCAACTAACTAACTAGCCCACAACAGCCAGAGTGATCGTAAAGAACTGTGCTCACAAATGCTTTTCATGCCTTTATCTGTCAAAAAACTCCACTATTTGGAGCAAAATGCAGAGAAAAAGTGAAATTCAGAGATACCCAAGACAGCTGCCGACCTCTGATCTATATATATATACGTTGCAAACTGCTCATATCTGCTAATTGTTCACTGCACGACAATGTGTTTCCTTTAACCTTTACATGAGACTCAGGATGCCCTTTGTACGCTCGACCTTCATACGTCGTCTGTGTCGTGCAAAATCATAGCGCCGCCTTTGCTGCAAACAAGCTGTGAACACAATCCAGGCAGCAATTATGTTTCTCATCGAAATGAAACTGGAAAAACAAGTAAGTAACAAGTATATGAAGGTGTTTCTAGGAGACGGTTGCTATAATACCATGAATAGGATAACTCACTTCAGGTGCCAATTACTTCTGATTTCACCTTGAAGTTTGACACAAGCTTCCTTTTTTCTAAACGCCTGTTGGGCAGGATTAAAGATAAAACCCTCAAATCAAAAGCCGTATATTGACTGACTACGAAGACAAAACTGATTGTTTGAGGAATCGGCTTCATTCTTGGCTACGGATTTTTAAAGAGCAAATACATGGATCCAAACAAACAAGACAACAACCCCTCGGTTCTGTGTGATGTTTGGTGGCCTTGGGCTGTATCCACTGCAGATTTTCAACGACAGGTGTGGGTCCAGCCTCTGGCAAGACTCGGTGCTTCAAACACATTTAAGTTAATACCCACTGACTTTTTAAATCACTACATATTTGAATAAATACTCTTTATCCAAGTCCGCAGCTTTTTGACTGTAGGCTCCCTGATTAGCTGCCTGTCTCAGACCTCCCGGTTGGCAGCCCTCATGTAAGAGTGAGGCTGTGTGGAGTGGACGAGGTTGGAAGATCTCCCGCCTCAGTATGTTGACTTTGATTAATGACCAAGAGGGAGGTTAAAACAGTGATTACACAACAGCTGGCATGCCTCCATTTTTAACATCAGACCCTCTTCACCTGTGTCTGAGGGGAAATCTATCTCTCATACTGTTCTAATCTGCAAAGAGAGGAGAGAAGAAGAGATGTTGGGATTAAGAAAGATAGAGGAGAAAAATGACCTTTAGCTAAAGTCCTCCAATTATAACTGAGGCTTTCTATAGCCTTTTTAAAAAAACAAGCAAAAGCTTAAGAAATGGATTTAACAGTGTGTTAATCTGCTTAACTTCGGAAGCGTTTCTTAGCATTTCCGGCTAACTAGCTCACTGGCTTGTTGCAGCCCAAACAAAGGGCGAGGAGCGTAACATCAACTAACTACATTCGTCTTAGGGGTTGCATGTGTTAAAAATAACTAGCACAGACACTTAAATGCATTTTAAGGCCCCTTTCACAAGACCTTTTGTTTTTTTTTTACAAAAATTACTCAGCTGAAAACATTAAAGTCCGGTTCAGACAGCATTTTCAAACACCTCATGGAGCAAATGTTAGCTTAAAGGTGCAATATGTATGAATTTTAGTTTAAAACATTCAAACAAATTAACTTAAATTTTCAGCAGACTGAAGAAATAACAGTTTTGATGTTATATTGGAGATGTGAATGTATTGTGTTGAAGAGATATCTATTGAAGTTAGCATGCTAACCAGCTAGCCCCTATCCAATTTGTACCTCAGTAGGTAATAGTCCAATAGTAAACAACGCCAACACCCCCGACCCGAAGCTCTGAGCTCAGAGCCAGCTAATACAACCGCTAGCTGCACTGTTAACGGAGCTTGCTAGCTACATCAGCTACAGTTAGCAGCAGTTAGCAGTTACTCTGTTAATCTGCTGGCAGCTTTTCCATCAGAATATGAATCTGAAAAGTGGCTAATTCTTACATACAGCATCTTTGAGTTGTTAGCTACAACTAAATCTGCTAGCGACAGGTGTAATTTTGGCTAGCAAAATTGATGCTGTCTAGCTAGAAATGAGACTCTTGCTTCAGTCTACATGTAGTATCAAAAATAACAAGCTAAATTTGCCAGCGTCATTTTTGTAAACTGCAAATGTGCAACGCGAGAACAGAAAACTTTACAGACGTAGCAACAGTCACTAGCTTAATGGAGCTTCGAGATGAGGACACTTGACAGAGCGTCTTCCATGTGAAGTCTTGTTCAGTTAAACTTGATTAATGTGATTGATAATTCCCACATCAGGACAGGCTTCTGGCTGCTGTTCTCATGGCAACCATATTTCTAGCCAGCCATTTGTGTCGGAGCTTATTCATGTCTTCTAAATCATTTGGCCCTTTACAGATCATGAGTAACCCCCCTCATCCATCCATCCTTCAGAGATTGTCAGGAAAATAGCTGGAGGGAAATGTGATTTTTTTTTTTTTTTGGAGGTACCTGTTGCAGACTGATTGAAAGGATTTTTTTTTATATTCTGTAGCTATTGTGATAACAATGGGCCCTCCTGCTGGCTCAGTGATCCATCTCCAGTGGTCATTTTGGATTTTGTCACACATCCTTCTTTCTAGGCAGTCTTTTCTGTGTCTGAGTGCTACGGGCAAAAGAATGATATCATGTTTTTTTCTTTGGTATTATGGTACCTGACAGAAAAAATATTAGTAATTTAGTAAAAATCATATTCTGGGAATTTTACTTAAGCATCAAATATTTATATTTGTTTACTGTAATTGCACACCAAAGTTTTAACCTTGGAAAAATTAGTTTCCCTATCTTTTCGGGAAGCTTTTAATGGTGTCTCACCTCATTTCAGGACAATATCCGTGACACTTGACCCGAATGGCACCTAATTGGCAAACATTTCACGTTATTGACTCTGACATGCCTCAGGAAGACATGTCCTCACAAGAAAAACCTGTTGCGGCTGTAAGAAAGGTGGAAGTAGAGTGACACTGTTATAGCACTGCACAATGTCTTAATTAGGAGGTTTGGCTAGCGTATGACTTTGACATAGCAGACCACTTTTTGCATCCTGTGTCCTACCAACTGTCAAGTGTTGGATTTTTAGCCATGGCAAAGTTGTTCTGTTGGTCAGTCCACACATTTATTTCCTCTAACGTCACTTTTAATAACCTGGTGATCTTCTGACTTTAAATCTGTAAAATGATTTGTGCTAATTAGATGATTGTTATACCTGCTAAACATTAGCATGTTAGCTGACATTAGCATTTGGCTCAAAGCACCATTACAGCTAACATGGTTGTAGAGTCTTGTGGAGACATAACCGGGTGTGACCTCAGTACATTTCCAGCCGTGTTTGTGGCAACCATATTTAATGCCAAACCATGATGTTTTCCAAATCATAACCAAGTGGTTTGTGTGCCTAAACCTAACCAGAGTATAAGCACAGCGTTGTGACAAGAAGAAATAGAAACTTATCTGTAGTTTTGCAGAAGCTTACTTAACTAACATATATTCTGGTGATTGGGTTGCCAATTTCTTATTTAATTTGGACAACATGTTGTTAAAAATGTCATAGATGCATAAATAAATGTCAGTTCGGGTTGAGCAGGGGTGTTTTTTTTCCAGTTTTAATTTGTTTAAGGAAAATGGAGTTACTTCGCCTTTTAAAAGTCAAATAGTCTCGCTGTCAGTGAGGCATTTAACCTGAAGCTGCTCTCCTTTTTTTTTGAGCTGTCAATTCGGCTGAGGCCACCTGGGCCTGAGCTCGGATAAGCTACTAAATAATGAATAAACAGAATGTGTCTAGTCTAAATTTCATCAAATAAAGAAATCAATAAAAAGTTGTGATACAGAGAGGACACGGACAGCAGAGCTCTGCCATGGAGAATGAATTCAAATCATGTCCGTCCGGTGACTGCTTCTTTTTCCCCGCCGCTGGTTTACACATGCGCGACATGTATAAGCTGAGGAGGAGCAGGAGCCGGGAACAACAGCATAACAGGAGTTTGACAGACACTCCCTCCCTCCTCCTCTGCACCCATCCCCGCCTCCCCCCCTCTGGTCATTCTCAGAGGACTTGTTCCCTGCCCAGTGGCATGTGGATGTGTATAATGGAGATGGATGGTGGCTGGCTCTGCCACACCGTGGAACAGACGGACTCCTCCCTAAACGCCTGTCTGCCAGCCTCCATCAGTCTCTCTCCGACAGCCCCTCCCGGAATAGAGCCCGGGCTCAATATTGGCCCTGCTCAGGTGTGTGTTGGTGTGTGTGTGTGCGCTCCTTTTTAAAAGGCTTCAACAACATGTTATTAACATATTTCATATTGAGAAGTCGAGTGGTTGAAAATGACAGCTCCTTTTTCTCGACTTTACAGTGCGTGTTTGGCCGGACTCGTGCGTCTCTTTGAGCGCTTGCTGACTTCTTGTCAAAATTCTGAAAAAACGAAATCGACATGCACAACAACAACAACAAGAAACGCCAAAGCAACCCAGGAGTGAGACAACTGCAGCAAGCTCCCAAAGAGCCTATTTTGCAAAGAGATATCCCACAGTCCTCTGGGAGCTTGTATAGCTATTGTTGTTGTGCTCCTCCTACACGTTTGCTTCTCCTTCTTCAACTACTTTCCTGTGCCTATAGCTCTGCAGAGCCTTGAACTCGGTGTGTACGTGTGTGTACAACGATGTGTGTGTGTTTATACGGTGTCTACAAAGGCTGTATTATCTCCTGGTGCCTTATGCATTTGTGCCTTTTCTGTTCTCTCTGTCTGGTAGGGTTCATACCACATGCAGCCGAGTTCAGTCGCTGTGCAGTCCAAGCACTGACACTCAGTCTTGTTTAATTAAGCTGCTGGATCAATAAACTCTTTGATTTCCCCCCGTTTTTTTCCCTGCCTGGAATGCCATCTGTTCACCGTGACTCAAGCAAGACCAGTACAACCTTTCTTGGATCCTCCGAAATACCTATTAAAAATCCATTAAGACGGCACCGGATGAAATAAGAGGGAGACAGTTTCCAGCTTGGTGGGTAAAATAGCATTTCTGCAAATCTGTTGACTTATGATGGTTTTTTAACAGGAGTGATGTAAAGACAGAATAGTCAATCTTTGCCTTTCTTGATCGAAGCTGGTAATAGATCCTCCGATCCACTAGAGGTCAGCGTCTGAGTGTGACGGCTTGCAAAAAGGACATGGTTGTATGAAGGTGCAGTACCAGCAGGGGGCGATAAACATGCAAAATTAGTTCCCTCTTACACTATTTTACAGGTAGGGTCCCGCCTATGTTCGCTTTGTGCTCCAATAACAGTGGAGCAAACCTGGTGATAAACCAGGTCGACTTTCCTGTTTCCTGTCAAACTTACATATGTGTATATTCACATCTTAGGTGTGATGTTTGCAAAACGCAAGCTAATTAGCTTGCTACGGTTAGCAAACGTTACAGCTACAGGAGTTAGCCTAACGTGAGATCACCGCTGTCAGCCATGCAGGGTCGCTTCCTCCATATTTCTGCGGTAACGTTTAATAGATTTGGAAAAGGACAGATAAGTTGGTTGCGGACGCAATTTTAAGATGACATAAAGATCAAGGCTTCTCTCATTTTCTTGAAGACCTGAACAACTTGGCTTCATTTGTGTCATTTTCATGAAACCAGTACCGTTTACGGCATCCATGATAACGGTACTGGTGTCACCAGGTTTCCTAGGGTCGAGCTTGTCCAACCTAGCAACAGTAATTAAGGGTGGCGGGACTTTGGATTGGTCAGTTAGTGTTGCCGGACCTTCGTCCAGACTAACCCATGATGTATTTATTCATATATTTTTTCCCTTTCTCTGTCTACCCTACAGCAGCTGTAACTATGAGGCTGAAATTTGAAATTGAAATGGATGCATCCATATAAGTTGCCGCGGTTATTGCAAATTCTTGCTGGCAATCACACCTAAAGTACTGTGACACTTGGCAACAAAAAGTATAATTTTCAATGTAATTCCACAAGACTGTGCGTATATGTACCCAGATATTTAGGCTTGCACGGCTACAAACCGTCCGGCTGGATTTTTTTTAATCCGAGCTGATGATTCCATGAAATATGAAGCAATTAAACCGGAACTGTATTTCAATACTTTCTCCACTGCAGGTTCTCATTGGGTTTATTATTGCTTCCAGACACTTCCCTGCCACGTACAAATTGATTCTGTTCTCGTAATGAGATTTGGAAGTGTGCGGCGGAGATCACTGCTATTCCAGGTACTTGCTGCGTGTGCTTGAGCTACTGACTGACTGGCTAATTATTCAGCATTAGCTGTGAATGAAGGTAACAGCTGTTAAGAATTAAGAAGTTCATTTTGTTGCTCATTTGACAAATCAGGCGTGTTTGTGCATTTTACGGAAGATTTTTGAGACCACTGTACAGGTGCGAGAGCGAGCAGACCTCATTTAGCTGGACCACAGATGGCAAATCAATGCTTTCACTCAATCATATAAGTTTTACACCATTTTCTAGATACTATTATTATATTAATTACTGAATTCTAACATCAACTAATGGAATTCAATGGCCAGGACCTATTCAGACGCCAAATCGAGTTGTATACAAGAAAACACTCTTTCCTCACTGTTATTTAATCGTCAGAAAGGAGGTTTAATTGGTCTTCTTTGCAGATAATTGTTCATTAGAATCTTTCATAACATGGCTGACAACACACCAGCAGAAATAATCAAAACAAAGATAATTAAGAGTCATAAAAAGCCCCACTAACTCATATCCAGCTGTTGGAGAAGAAAAAAAAAAAAGAAGAAGAAGAGAAACCGCTCTCTCGCTGCAGCATCAAAGGTCGATGACAGCTTGACAGTTTCGGTTTCGGAGTCCGCTGCACATCACATCTCGCACAGGCGTGTTTCAACACCGTTGGTCAGCCGGTCGCTCAGACAGACAGTGATTGAGATGGAGGAAAAAAAAGGCCCGTCTCTGATGAAGAGAACTCTCCAAAGTCGGCCTCCGCTGTCACTTGGCCTCCGCACCACACGTGGAAAAGCAGGCCCGTATATAAAGCAATAAACTAAGTTCCTGCAGACGAGTCGGTAGTCTATAACAAACAATCAATGCTTCTATTCCTTATTGCTGCTGCCTCCTCCACCTGCATGTGGGTTAGGGTTACACAGGAGGAATGAAAATAAAGTAGGCTGAGGCGAAGAAAAAGTCAATTTGATAACACAGATTGATGATATTGAGTTTTGCTTGTATTATACAGATTATTATTTACGACTCGTGAGGATGTCTCATTTAAAACTGGAACAATACGACACCGAGGGAGTAATATGCTCTAGGTCAATGTTTTCTGTCTTCCACCTGCCTGGACAAAGAAACTTCTGTTCATAACGATCCCCTTTGTCTACCTGAGGTCAGAAAAGATTAAAAAAGCCACAGCTGTAGGTAAAAGAAAGGCGTCAAATACAGAGAGAGCGAGGATGAGAGAAAGACAGAGGCATCACTGACTTATTAGACTGGTGGTCACGGCGCTGGAGCGAGACACAGGCCAATAAAAAATGCCGTCTCTTCTCTGGGATTATCCGCCGTTGGTGGAACTGACAGGCCGCCGCTCGCTATGGGATTTCCCATTTGGCAGCGAAGACGACTGGTTTCTGTGGCTATATTCAACCGTCCTGGCTCATCACTCTCGGATACTCTATACACAAATAAGCCAGGCAGGTTCGCTGGCGGACGTGCAGCCGCCTCCATGAACACCCGGCTGGTGGGAAAGCAGCAGAAGGAAGCGAGACAGTAATGCAAACGTGACAGCCAAATCCTGTCAACGAGCTTAGTCAAGAGAATAGGTTAAATTGCTTTGTTTGTGGTTGTGTCTGTGTGTTTCTGGTGAAATGTTGGCTTTTATAGAGCTCAACAACTTTTCAAAACATTTGGCTTCTTTGCTGAGAGGCTCTTTGTAAGGTTTGTTATTTTCTGGGGTCGTTAATTATATGAAAATGGGCTGTTCGGGCAAAGCTTGGGTAATGCAATCAAGTGCTCATTAGATGTTACTCTTAATCCTGTAGTATCCTGATGAAGTGCTTTGAGAAACAGCACGTCAAAGACAACATCTCTGCCAGCCTGGACCCTCACCAGTATGCTTTCAGAACCAGCAGATCCACAGAGGATGCCATATCCACTGCCCTCCACTCAACTTCCTCCACACTCCACACTTTGAAATAGTTTGTTTTGTTTTGGTTGTTTTTCTGTGATGTAGCATAAAGGGAATGAAGCTTCAGTTTCATTTTGCAACCCTGGTGTTGATAAATGATAAATAAATGAACCTCGTAAGTTGTTTTTTGGCGACTTGGGGCAGCACAACAAGCTGTAAACACTAACAGCATATTATCAGTCTGTCTGTTTATGCATTAAACAGACCGATTTGGAGTCATGTTTCTAACAACCTTTTAAGCCTTGGTCCAGTATTAACTTTTTTATAGGTCCGTTTTTAGTTACCACCAAAAATCCCGAGAAAAATACCCATCTCTTTCGCAACTTAAAGCTCCACTGTTTGCTTTAGCTGGTCGTGACTCTTTCTGTTTGCTGTTTGGTGCTGGAGTCAACAATACAAACAAGCAGACAGAAAGAGTCTATAAGTATCGGCATTTCCCTTCTTTTTTCCAAACTGGCTAAACATCACGATGAACCGAATGCATGGTAAGAATCCATCCAAATATGTTTTTCTGTTACTGTATATTTAGTAATTATCCTGACCGTCAGGCCTGTGAAAATCTGATATTTGTTGATGGCTGGTACTGAAGAAAAGATCATTCTGCTGCATCCATTGTGTGAATTACCCTGTTTGCTTGCTGTGTGTTTGTGTAGCTGCCCTTTTTTTATTTCATGTCCCACCACAGAAAAAGAGGGGATCATCCTCTCGGTCGGAGGATGAATACATTTTCCAGTCTGTGAATGCATTTTAACGTGTTCTGGGGCTAAT
The DNA here is from genome assembly GCF_040436345.1 of Pagrus major. Lineage (NCBI taxonomy): Eukaryota > Metazoa > Chordata > Actinopteri > Spariformes > Sparidae > Pagrus > Pagrus major. Next base: position 21,006,974 of record NC_133238.1, read on the forward strand.
GCAGTAAAGCCCGTTAATGCAAACGTTGCTCAGCAATTTCTGACTCCTGAAATTTAACTCGCTTGCACAAGTGGAGCGCATCAGCCACCAGAGGCCATGCAGGGACTTCGCCAACCGTGGTATTTTAAGTTGTACCTCTCTATCACAGGGTCTCTGGATTGTATTGGAGTCCGCACAGTGATCTCAATGTCAAAGCCCTTGTGGAAAATTGGCTAATGGGCCTTAACTCGTGTTTTCTGTATCATCTATCAAGGGCTCAGAACCCGTCCTCAAAATGCATCATCATCTCTGCAGGGCAGTGCTTTTCAGCCTTTATACAAATATGTAGTTTTCATGTTTCCCTTAGTTCACAAATTGAATGGCCGCACTGATGAATACTGATATACTTTTTTTGGTAGAAGCAGTTTCAAAGAGTACAGTAAGCCCCTTTTTGAAGTTGTCTGACCTGCCTGAACTAATAACGCTGGCAAACCAGATCCAGAGCCTGAGAGTTAAAGGTGCAATATGTATCAGGAAAACATTCAAAGAATGAAATAAAATTGTCAATTATTGAGAATGACTCGCAAAATTTCCATTAACATCATGTAACAGGTTTCATGTCTGCAAGGGGTTATATTTGGTGTGCTGTGTACCTTGGCTATACAATTGTGCAAGGTGCGCTAACTGTATTTATATAGTATATTTTATACACAAGGGAAATTGAAAGTGCTTTACAAAGTAAAAAAATACAGTAAAGGTCAAAGTTATGCAATTAAAAGTGCAGAAATACAAACTGTTAATGTTTCTGCTCATTTATTTCACATACATAAACACAAAACACATGAGGGAATTAAAAAAATACTTTTAAAAGTAAGTGTGAGGGTGTAGTAGAAAGATATCACAACATGAGTCTAGAGTAAGCATTTAAATACATATAGAAAATAAGGTCCCGAGAACACTGTTTGAAGCTAGAAAGGTGGCAGGGTCCGCCAGATATAAACGAAGTAAAACAGTATGATTGTGTTGTCCTTTAAGGTCAGTTTGTTTATTCAGTCATGAAAACAAAGACAGTTTGTTTATTTAGTTTGTTTAGACATTAAAAAAAAACAGTCAGTGAAGATCTTTCTCTTCTGATTAAAATGTCTTCCCCAAAAACTACATAATGCACCTTTAAATAGGGATAAATAAAGCTCATAAACATGTTCTGTGTACAAAACCTCTTATTTTTCCCAGAATACCATGAGAGTTTCGTGCATACATCATGAAATTAAACTTACAAAAAACTACACAAAAGATACACTATTTCAACTATTCCACACACTTTAATCTCCATTTTCTCTTGTGATTGATAAAGCTGTAAGACTCACAGATGTTAAGATTTGACTGTATTCGTTACAAGACTTCTTTAAAAATCTCTCTGCATGATAAAACTTTATACGTACGCCCACGTTGCTACTTGATCACACTTTGTTATATTGCAGTTGCGCTGAATAAATTAGTCCCATTTACATGTTCTCCGTATCGAAATCACCACTTTTGTCATACTGGCAATTTACACCTACAAGACCAAAGACACTCTTCTTACCTCTTTGTGTTGCTGCTCACAGATTTCCTGTCACAAAACACACCTGCACCAGTTAACTGATCCGTTGACTTGATTTACTGTATCATTGCATACTGGAAATCTGAGTTATTCAGAAGTCTATAAAGTTTTGGGGAATCGCAACAGGGAGGCGTTAAAGAGCATCAAATTGGCGAGGAACGGTTTAGGACCGAATGCACAGCGGAGATGTGAGGCGACATGCAGAGACGGACGGCGATGACAAAAATAGGCACAGTATGGTTTTGTTTTCATTCTGTCATAAAACAAAACGCACTAAAACATCACATAGTTGACAGAATAGGGTTATAGACACAGTCAGCCATGGAGAAAATGGAAAAAATAGAATAAAATAGCACGAACAAGACGAAAAAGTCAATTAAATTGGTGTTTGTTTGAAGCAGGGTAATGACTGAATGGTCACACAGCTGTCCTTGGATTAAAAAGAAAACCTGAATTGCTGTAAAAACTCGAGCTCCTACATCTTAACATTCGTGCACCGGTTTACAGAACAACACTGCAATGAAAACATCCAGTCGGACGGAGAGAGACAGAGAGACTAGGCATGACAAACGGGACTTGTAAGTAAGTAGGGGAGATTACACTGGTTGCTAAACTCTCCATGGGGAAAATGTTAAGCAGATCCAATGGATGAAGTAATTCAATTTGAGCCCCTGAATAATAGCATCATTTGCCATGGAATTAGCATCCGCCACTATCAATCAGTGCGGCGAAAGACTAACACGAGCTGCGCCCACCGAGGACACAGGCTTTCTGTGAAATTCAACTCATTTATCAGGTTAACTTGACTGTAGTCACCAGTCACAACGGGAACGCTGTGCGAGTATTTATGCAGATTTTTAATCATGAATGCATTTTCTAGGTCACGGGAGGAATGTTTCTCTCTTTCTTTTAATAAATGTTTGTGTATTTTTATGAAGCCCTGAAGCCCCCAACCTGCCGTGAACAACACCCTGAGCTGAAAATTAGAAGTAAATTAGTGTTTATTTTTCTTTTTTTTTTAAAGATATTGCACCCCTGAGGTTAATTTATTTGTGCTTTGATTCTTAGAGGTCCAGTGTATGACTTAGGGGCAGAAATGTAATATTCATAATCACATTTTCATTACTGTAAAATCCCCTAAAACTAAAATGTTTTCTTGTCATTGCCTTAGAATGAGCCTATAATTTTGACAGAGGGAGCGTTCACCAGGTTTTCTATGGGAGGTTGAGGCGAGGGGTGATCGGTTGGTCGCATTCTGTAGCCGCACCATTAAATGTCAGGAATCCTACTCACTGGTCCTTTCAATTCGTTTTACATCGGCAAAATTCAGGGGAAAAAAACACCCTCGACGATAAAAGTAAAATAAAAAAATATTCCTTCATATATTTCCTGATTCACTTCTGGCCGATAATGCTAGTCAAAATCTGTCACTCTAGCATGGTTGGGGGTTGTATCTTTTAATTTCCTCGCCCATTGCTTGAATTATTTATAGAGCTTCATACAGTCGTGTCTCAAAAGAAAAAAAAATCAGAAAGCTGATCCTCGGACAAAAAGAATAAAAAAGAATAAATCAGATCTCAAAAGGTCAACTTACTGACGGGTTTTGTAGCTCTTTGATACAATCAGTGCCTACACTCGTTATACTTAGTGCTTAACATTCATCTTTTCTTTTAAGAGAGAAAAGAGGAAGAAGACTGAACATACAGATATATAATTAATCAGATACCTCATGGTCCATTACCAACCTAACAGGCTTTGTGCTTTCAACCACATCTTGGAATAAGCTCAGTTGTCATTGTTGTTGAGAAAGACAATAAGATACACAAGCTTTAATTGGCCAATTTAACTCAAGTAAGATGTAATCAGTTACTTTATGGAGTCACTGCACACCACTCTGCAAAACATGTACATATAACGCGTCCATGATCTGCATAACAAGCCTGTATGCGGTCTCCATCATGAGAGCTGGGTTTGATGTGTCTGAGGCGGACTTTTAAGGTGATTTCAGCTAAATTGAAAATTCCTCTCCCGGCTCTACAAATTGGCACCCTTTCAGCGGTGAAAATTTAACAAATTAGATGGTGCTGGCTGCGTTCAAAAAGCAGGAGACATGTTCCTTTGTAAAGAATTTATTTCACTGCGGAGAATGCCGAGTTGACAGACGTCTCGACGCAGGGCCGTTATTAGTGTCACTTTCTCGCAGAACGTACTGCTGAGCATTGAAAGCCTCTGTTTTCTCTGCCCGCTTTTGAATTAAATCAAATCTAAAAGCCGTCGAGGAACATGCTCTCTGATTTCCCGTCGCGGACCACACCGTCTAATTTATATATTTTTTTTTATCCCCGTGTTCAGTTTTGCTCCACATGCTAATTCTCGCAATAAATTACTTTGTAAACCGGACCAATTTGCCGCCCAATTGGGTACAAAATCTTGTCGCTGTGAAACGCTCAACGTCAGAGCGAGGCTGGCAATTTGTTACTCTTGTGACACCTCAAAACACTATGTAGGTTGCAGAACTTTCCAAGTTAGTAAATGCAGATGAAAGTGGAAAAGAAGGAAAAAGAAAAGCTGTCAGTGGGGTCTAGTTATGCCGCAGTTCACCTCAGCTTTCTGCATCTCAAACATAGTTTGTCTTGGAGTGTCGCAGTATACGCTTCTCTCAGGCTTAACTTCCTCTTTCATCTTTTATCAGCAGCTTTTATAGCTGCTTCACAGAGGACCAAGACATTTTTTAAAAAAAATGCTCCGGTTGCCAACGATGGAACAACCCGAAAGAGAATCAAAACATGCCGTGAAAAAACAGTTTCCTTATTCTTTCTTTCTCGCGCTGTCACAGGACACTGTCATTTCCCCTGCAAGGGCGTCCACTAAGGACAGAGTGTGTTGTCTCATTCGCCACAGAAAAGACAGTGCTGTGTGGAAGCTTGCTGTGAGATGACCGGGTCATCCTTATCACTGACCGAGGCTGGCAAAACGTCAAAACATCCCCCCAATCCGCTTAGGAGGAGGAGGAGGATCAGCACTTGTAAAGTGACTGGCACTGCCCTAAGCAAGGTTTTCCAGGACTCAGCAAAAGGCAGCTTACCAAAAAAAACAACTGATGTTCAGAGGAGTTAATCATTAACAGTGTAGGTTTGAGGATTTCTGGATTCACTAACTTTTAATCATGTTCAGTAGGGGGCCGCGAGGAAAGGTCTAGTTTCGGTATTTTTCTGCTGCAAGTCGACATTCGGAGCTGATCCGAGGACGGCTGGATGCTGTGCAGCCCTGTGGGGAGTCCGTGGGCTTCTTGAGGGATCTAAAGGTGACCCCTACTTGACTGGCAGTTTGTATCAAAAGAAAAAATGCTTACAAAGGCCCTCGTGGCTAGACTGAACTCCTCCAACGCTGTCTAAACGCCTGTCACAGTTTGCCAGGGGTAAAAAAAAAAAAAAGGGATTCTTAGCTGCTCGCTTTTTGTTCCACCTGCCAATCATAAATCATCCTGGCTGACACTTCATCGGCCTTTGTCATGGCAAGAATCAGATCATCCATGAACAGAGGCGAGCCTAAGTGGAGAAATTGAGGCTTCGGGTGAAACTCTTGCCAACTTCGGCTGCTCTTGGAGTGCGATCTGACAAGCGAGCCTTGAACATCCAGAGAGCTTGCTATTCTCTGCAGCAGACGAGCGGAGACTATGTAAGCAGGAGGAGCTCTTACCTTTGTATCTGTATTCATGGTTATACAGATTGGGCAATTTGCTGTCATAAGTCGACAAAGTGAATTTTGCGGCCAAAAAAACTTCTCTAATGCAGCACAGGTGAGACCTGTGGGCAAAACTTCAGAGCTCATCTGTTTAATACGTTCTTTTCCACCTTTTTTGTGTTCAAGTGCAACATTTTAAAGCATCTACTGTGAAGAAACGCTGCTGAAAGCATATTTGAAAGGATACTCAAGAGCTTGTTTACAGGTAAACATCGTACCAGCTAACCCTGACTCCAACCTGTGGACAGAACTTCGTGAATACTTTATTTTTCTTTTACCTTTGTTGTGTTCAAGTGCTAAATTTCAAAACATCTACTATGAAGAAACCCTGCTGAATGCATATTTGAAAGGATACTGAAGGGACAGTGTACAGACGATGAAAACATGCCCACCCGCTCCTCATATTAACTCTCCTTAACCTCATTTTACTTGGAAGACAATTGGCGGCCAGAGGTGAGAGTTGGAGCGGCGAAAGAACGGCAGTGGAGCACGTGTACATGCAGCTCGTCGATCGATCTGTCAGAGCAACGCGCTCAATACCACCCTGCACAGGGAGACCCTGCGAGGGCGCCGAACTTTGATTCAACATTTATCGACACGGAGGCAACAAACTCCTACATCATTCACAGCGAGCCGGCTGAAGGCAAAACAAGCGAGATGCTTCACATGCCGCTTCAACTTTGGACGTCGGCAGAGCTGTGCAATCTGTGTTCAAACTCTGCCAATCAATCGCGCTCCCACCGACGAGCATAGTTCACCAGAGTCACACGTTGCAGGGGTGGTGTGGCTCATGGAGGCTTGTAAGTTGGGGTTTTTTGCCCTTTTGGTCCTGAAAGCCAGACTGTTTTACTTTTAAAGGAAGAAAACTTGATTTTGCTGCTAAAGCATCGCTTCGCCTCGTATGACCGGTAGCTCAAAGTGACTAATGTCAGCTCAGGCTAGCAAACTTTTACGCTGCGTAACTATCAGTGAAGACGTCTGCAGGTCTTTTGCTTCTTGTGTGCTACTATAAGATGTATTTAATGCCTATGACTCAAGAGAATCAGTGTCTTCCTTGTGGCCACAAAAGTTGGGCCAAAAAGAGGAACTTTTAAACAGTCTGAGTTGATTTTCAGAAAGTAAAACTTTAGCTACAGTTGGCATTCACGCTGGGCACATGATGAACTGAGTGTTGAAGTTAGGGTCAGATGTTGGTTAGGATTAAATAAAAACACAGTTGAAAACGTATTTACAAGAGCTGGGACTAAAACCTTGGTCGCAGAAACTCGAGGCAAACCTTTGTTATTGCTGTCTGAGCAGTGGATGTGTCCCTGCAGAGGAAATCATTCCTGCTGGTTCATGGGGATCTCTCTCTCTTCTCGCGAGTGCTTTTGTGGCGGCACCGACTGCGGCAAACAGCTGATTTTTAACTAACAATTAGCTAAAGTAAACCAAGAGCTGGCCTTTTAGTTAGGCACTGAATCACTCCACTGCACTGGCTCCCAAACATCTCAAACGCTCTGACTGGTTAGATTCAACCTCCCACTGTGAGAGCTACTCTGGAGAGATGATAGGGCTCAAGCTAATTGCTTGAATTCAGAAAACTTGTGTTATTTCATTAATATTTTAGCTCAGTTTCAGTGGCCCAGGTCTCTGAATTATTTAGGCGGTGTTAGTTGGTGTGGGCGAGACCACACTGCTTACAGAGCCGAGAATGAGAAAGAAAAAAAAAAAAAAGGCCAACTCTGCTTTCCATCCATTCATTCCATATCATCAAAGAAAATGAGTGTTTAATTTCTGCAGTGTGATACCAGAGCAGCGCGCTGTGTTTTCTCACCCTCACATTAGAAAGTGCCTGTGACAGGCAGTCGCATTTAGCCTTGTCGTTTGCACCCTAAAGGGGGTAAATTAAATTTTTGCAGAGGTTTTACTGAAATTGAATTATTTTCATGCACCCATAATTAAATCTTTTACAATGCGAGAGTGTTTGCTCCATGTCAGACTCCTTGAGTCATTTCTAAACTAAATTTGGCTCACACAAGCTGGGAGTAACACTGTCTTTGCGGGGGAGTTGCATTATGCCTCTGTACGCCTGATGTGAAATATCTTGCTGAGCAAAAGCTGCCAGAAATGTTGTTTATGCATGAATATGTAATGGACTGTGTCTTGCCTGTCCAGGCTGGTGACATCCCGTCGTCACCTCGGAGGATCTTCTGAACACAGCAATGATTTTATGAACGTACGGCATATGGCACTTTTTGGACACTGTGGTCCAGACTGAAATTTCTCAACAACTATTCGATGAATTTTCATTTAGTGGCACCATTACGTCACTTCCAATCCGTCAGAATGCCAGCAGACTAATGCTAAACTGATGTATGTTGATCATTGTGATCATTTTCGTATTTTAACTGGCTATACTAAGGTGATGAACATATTATTATACAAACAGCCTATATGTTTAGCATGTACAATGCTAAACATATAGGCTACATGCTAACATTGTTATTGTAACACATTAGCAGGCTTAACTAAGCTAATGACTAAATATTATATTTGCTTAACATCAGAGTGTAGATGATGAACATGGTAAATATGATAGGCTACCTGCTAAACATCAGCATGTTATCATTGTCATTGCTAACAGATTAGCCTTCTTCGATGCTAAACAAAGATTGTGAACATAATAAACGATATACACTACGACATGGTAAACATTAAATTGGCCAAAAAACTGCATGTTAACGACGTTATTGTTGACATATTAGCTGGCTAACATGCTAAACTAAGATGATGAATAAGGTAAATGTTATACATGCTAACCATTACCATGTTGACATTGAGTCAAATGCCAACATTAGCATGGCAACAATGCCAAAGCACCACTGTGTACAGTTACTGCTCACATATTTTCTTTTTAAACTGTCAACTGAATCTGTGGCTTTTACTAAAAAACAGGATTCGTTAGTGTCCTCTCATTATCTGGCAACAGTTTAGGTAATTGAGGTGTCAGCTGTTTTGTTTTCATTCTCCTCTTAATAGTCTGGTTCACCAAGCTGCTTTTTTTTTTTTTTAGTGTGAATAAAATCTTCAAACAGACAAGAAATGAACCGAGGGGGCGTCTCAAAAACCAAACAAAGCTCAAATCATATTGCTCTGCCTCCAAAGAGAGCTTTTAAAGCCTTGTTCTCAGCCACAGCGTGGAGATGTTTGGATGATACTTCTTGCAAAATGAGGTTTATAATTACCAGTGTCGCTGTGACCTGGGGCACAAATGACACGCTAATTATAAATAATTTGAGCTAGGCAGATTGAATAACTTGGCACAAACAAGTGCCGTTGTTTACACTAACAAGAGGAGAATCAACAGCCCAGTAGACTGGGGGAATTGGACGGATATTTTGGAAACGGTGACAGTATGCAAATACATTTTCATTACCTGTTTTGACCTACAGTGTGTGGGCAGGTGGAGGGAGAGGTTATTGAGGGTCTCACAGAGATGGATTTGGTGTCTTGCCCAAGGACACTCAAGCTACATATTTGAACAACTTTGCTGGACGAGGCAAAGACACTTCAATTCTGTTGGCACTTTTACAGACTCTCCATTTTTTTAAAAATGTTAAGTGATAAACGGCTTGAGATCATCTTTTTAAATTCAAAAGTATAACTAAAAACAGCAGGCAAGAGTCGAGCAGACATTTGGAACTGCTGCCTAAAAATAAATCAGCTGTAGCACATTTGAATCAAAATAAATGCCCTTGTGCATATATTTCAGAACCTATGGGAGTGAAAGGAAATCCATCTATAGCAGAATTAAATGTGTTATTTTTGTAACTTCAGCCTAGATTTGCAAACACGGGCACCGGAGCCAAGAAATCATCAAAAGGAAGAAACTGGAGCTGCTCTTCTGCGCTGTCAGAGGAAGGCAGACCAACTTTTGTGGATACAGTGAATTCGCCCGAGGAGATTTTACAGGGCTGTGAGCACATTTTCTGGTAAAAAAAAAAAAAAAAAAAGTATAATTAAAGAAAGCTCATTTGGATCGAGGAGCTCAGACTCGGGGTTCATAAAGTCGATCTGTGACTCATCAGCTCTCATGGATGAAGCCCCATTTAACACTTGTTCAGCTCGAAGAATGTGGATTCAGTTTCGCGGGCCGTGATGAAAGATTAGCATCTTCACGGTAAATGACAGATAAATATAGCAGGTATTCAAGCTGCGTTTGTGTTTTAAAGCTTTATTCAAGTGAAGTTTAGACACTTTCGCTGACATCCCTATCCTGGAAATAGCAACAGGTGACCAAAATAAATGCACCATTACCTTGAGTAAACTTGATTTTTGTGGGTTTGAACATTGTGTGAAGCATTTAGTATAATGTAAATACAAACCAACTGGGAGATGGGTGGGAATCTCCAGTTGTCGATACACAATAACACACAAATGATTGTAAATAATTGTAACTCTGTGGCTCTACAAGAAGAAAGTATAAGATGCGGTTCAGTAATAACTATCAAGGAGACAAATATTTTTTTGCTAACGTCAATCACCATTATTAGCTTTAGCCAATGGCATTTTACATTGTGTAAATTAGCCTAGCCGCTAGCAGACTTTTCCTCTGCTTGTAGTTTAGCAAATTACACATTTATTTATAATTTTTCTGTTGGTCACTGCGTCGCCTAACAGAATAGCATGGTTGAATTTCAAAATAAAGGCGTAACCTAAAGATGGTGCACTGATGGGATTTTATTGTTAATAAGTAAATAGATGTATCGATCTGGAACAATGGATCGTGACATCCCTAAATTCAACAAAATATATAACAAAGCTCTAGTTGTTTGTAGACATTTTAATGCAGGATTCTTACATATTATATCTTTAATGAGCAACAAAAATACTAACACTGAAAAACAGATAACCTTGTTATGGTTTGGTCAGATTTTCACACAAAAAAAACAACCCACCAACTGTCATCACATTTTGTTTCCTGATAACACATGACATCAAACTGAGAGACAGGCACAGAAATACCAAAAATAACTCTTAACTTTGGCAAAAATATGTTGTTTTTTTATGTCAGATTCCATTTCTGCTAATAAAAAACCGACTGACAAAATAATTTGTAATGTAATCAGCTGAATAATTTAGTTTAATGTATGTTTAATGCCCTAAATTGTGGTTATAAAATGGCTGATAGGCCATGCTGTTCGCTGTGCTACACTGTTGGCACCTCTGCTCTCCATTTGTCAGGCTAAGTGTTTACTGGCCACACACATTATGTTGAAGCAGCCGGGTGACCTTGACACATCTTAGCTTTTGCTGAGCTGACACCTCTGCCCCCTTTTCTCGCCCACCACCCACTTTTCTTGTGACAACCGCTTAGCTTTGGCTGCACTCACATTAAAATCAGGCCAGACTGAGAGTGTGCAAATATTGCCTCTGTTGTTTTAATTAAAATATCTAACATGTTGACGTTGTGTATTTGACCCTGTGTGCAACTCTTCATATCCTGCTACTTGGACTAGCCCTTTACATAAAATTGCACTGTGTATTATAGCAGTCTCTCATTAATAATTGGCCCTGATACACCCAATCCCAGCCCTCTAGTCTAGTATCTACGTCTATGAATAGCATCGCTCTGTCTCGCAATCCTGCTGTCCTTTTTTTGGTGACATTTATAAAAGTTTCATTGCAGCAATATAAAACATTACATGTCACGCTCTCATTAATCATTTGTGTCATGGATCATTGCTTCAGAGCTAAAACCAGAGCGTTAAGCGGGGGACGCTAATAGGAAGCAACTCTCCGTCTTCGGCGAGTCCGTTTCCATTTGTGACAGACACACTGAGTGGTAAAGCTGATAGAACGGACGATGTGTCACTCAGAATTTGATTGTTTTAAATGAATGATTATGATTTTCTTGTGTGTGCTTCTTTAAGTGTGACATTTATTTCACAACCAAGATATCAGGTCCAAATGAGAACCAGGAAAGAAAATATAAATGTGCTCTCCTGTGAGGACTTTTTGATAGGTTTGGGGGTTTTTTCCGAAGAAGATGAAAGGTTAAGCATGTATAATAGGGGGGGTCAAAGTACAGAAAATGAATAACGTCTGTCTCTCAGTTTGAAAGCCAGAAGGACGTGACCTTACCTGGAAAAGTGGAGGCAGCCTTGCATTAAGTGTTTTCCCACTTCAAGACCAGGGGAAGAGCACATTTATAAGAAAGTGTGAAGAGGCAATTTGTTTAAATCATTCACAGAAATTAACTACAATTACCAACAGGATGTGAAGAAATTACAGCGTGACGTCAAAGACGTCTGGGTTGCAGAGATGTCTACTGCAGTTATCCTTCTCTTTGTAGTTATTTGCAACTTTTTCTGGTCATTTTCTTTAACTTTGTGGTTGTTTTGTCTCTCTTGCTGGCTGTTTTGTGTCTCTTTAGTTCTTTGGCACCTATGGATGGTTATTTGTCATGTCTTTGAGGTTGTTTTTTGTCTCTTTGTGGTTGATTTAAGTCTCTTTGTAGTTGTTTTGTGTCTGTGTGGTTGGTTTACATCTCTTTGAGGTTGTGTTTTGTCTCTTTGTGGTTGATTTACATCTCTTTGTAGTTGTTTTGCTTCGCTTTGTAGTAATTTTGCATCTTTTTGTGGTCTCGTTGCAGTTGTTTTGCTTTTCTGTGCTTGTTTTTGGGGGTACTTTTATCTCTTTGGATGTTTTGTATCTCTTTTTAGTTGTTTGATTGACTTTTCAACAAGTAATGTTGCTTATTCACCTCATACAGAGGCTCTGGAAGACCTATTCAGTCCTCCCTGAATGACACTACCCATCACCTTCTGACTCTGGAGTGGGTGGGGGGAGAGGCAAATGCCTTTAAGTATCCTACATTTGCTGCTGTCTCTTTTAATTCAGTTGCACATTCTGTATTTGATCTGATGTGACAGTATGATACTGTCAGTCAAAGTGAGTTATGGATGAAATTATGCAATAATCTCTCCCTTTTCATACAGCTGCAGTTATTCATATGTATTCCTGCTTGCATATTTTAACAGATGAATGAAAGGGAATGACTGCAACCTAACATTAGACTTAAAAGAACATTTAGTTTGCATGTCTTGCTAACTATACCAGCTTCCCCATCAGTGAAAGGGATAGACATTATTGCCAATAGGCCCTGTAAATGGCAGCCAACCATGTACGAGAGAATCACCATCAACTGCAGATGAGAGGGAGAAAAAACCCTCCTCATTGCTGAACTTTATCCTCTCCAATTCTGTCTGATCTGTATCAACTGCTCCATGGAGAGTAAAGCCTGCGAGGAAAACGTTTAAGGGGAGACTACGAGATTCGATTTAGATTGTTGGCCTCCAAACTGCATCCCCAATGCTTTTATTACATGAATGGAATGGAGCGCACTTTACACACAATTACTTTTCCATTTGAGTGTTTGATGACCGAAAATAGTGGTGTTTAGTTTTTATCAAAGTACACGGTGAGAGAGTTGAGATGGAAAAGAGAGCAGGAAAGACGGAATGATACTGAATCCAAGGAGGATAACAAGAATCGGACTTACAGAAGTGGCATATGACAGGGGTTGGAGTCATCCCCTCAATCCCTGAATTGAGTAATTCCTGATCTTGCTGAACTAAACGTGTAAGTATCATAAACTTGTGTTTGCCACAGAGCTTATTTTTTCTATTTATCCAAAAACCAAAAGGGAAATCCTTTAGGCTTTTGTCGAGGGAACCAGGCCGATGCTATCTTCCAAGTATTTATGTTCCCTAAACCTTACAAAGTATGTTTGTTCCTGAAACATGACCAACTATTTTTGTTCCCTAAACCTAATCGTGTTCTTGTTCCCTAAACCCAACCAAGTATCTCTGTGCTCTAAACGCAACCAAGTATTTTTGTCGACGAAACCTAACCAAGTATTTTTCTTCCCTAAACACAACCAAGTATTTATGTTCCCTAAACCTTACCAAGTATGTTTGGTACTGAAACAAAACCAACTATTTTTGTTCCCTAAACCTAATCAAGTATTTCTGTTCCCCAAACCCTACCAAGTATTTTTGTTCTGAAACCCAACCAACAGCGACAGAAAAGTAAAACAAAACTGAAAATAATAACTGAAGTAATAACTATTGACTAAAGGTAGTAAGTGAACAGGATACAAACCCTGATGTCCTCACTGAGAGCCCTCCAGCAACATTAATTATGATGTTCCAGGTACAACACCAACACAATGATAACAGATACGCCGCACTAGCCAAAGTGTAGCTGAGGTTGATGGAATGCAATTAATTTTTAGGTGTTTAGACATAAACCAAAGTATGAGACAAATTAAAAGTTTGAGCACCAAAGTGATTACAATGCATCCAGAGGGGAACCTTGAATATCAAATGTCAACCTCGTGGTGGTGCAAGAAGAAAAGTCAGAGGATTAATGAAGTTCACCGTCTGTGGCAAAAGAATTTCTCTAAAGAGAGAGACTGGATTAAAAGTCAAGGGGTTATCAAAGTCATCAGGGTTCATCTGCTGGTGACCATGAATGTCTGAATTAAATTTCCTGGCAATCCATCCAATTGTTATTGAAAGATTTTAGTCTGAACCAAAGTGGATTAACAGACAAGCTTGGCTACTAAATAAGGAATAAGTATAACCAAGCCTGTCAACGACATGGAAGCCCATCGGTTCTTTCAAACACTTGCAGTATTTGTGTACATCATGGCTCTGTTGTGGTGATAAATTACACACAGTTTTGACAGAAAAACAGCAGGCTGACTTTCAACCACAGCTTCAGGCTTCTGTACGAGCTCTTATCTGCTCTGCTAGTGTCCTTGAGTGCCAACAAGCTGACTGTGACCTCTGACCTCTCTGCGGAGGCGGGAACACATAAAGAACATTTCTCTACTGGTGTCAGTAGATACAAAGCACAGTATTGTGCTGTTATTAATATCAGTGCACTAACTACAGGCTGCTGATGTGAGTGATTACTTCAAGAGGCGCTGAGATTTCTCGCTGTTGGATCAGATGATGCAACTTTTGAAAATTACCTTGACACTACCAATTTGCAGCATTAGCTATTTTGAGGGATGTAAGGGAATGTTTTTAATGAATGTGTTCACAAGTGGGAACATATTCACACTGGAGGTGTTGAAGAAATCACTCACAATCTTGTGCGGTGTTAAATAATATATCGCTTTGCTGAAACTGCAACACCTACCTCAAGAAATTGAATGTTGTAGTGGAAAATGCATACTATTGCATGAAATGCCTTTTAATGCCGAGCTCTGCCTGGGAGGCTCAGCTCAGGGCAATAAAGTGACATGTGCTCAATGCAACCTGGGTCATTCAGCTGTTTATTGGTGATAAAAGTACCAGATCTCCTTATGCGCTCATTTGGGTGATAACCTGAGGGAAATATAAAGTTCTGCTCTCTTGTTTGTCTGTTTTTATTGTTTGAAATTGAAACCTGAACTCCAGCAACAATTATAAAAAAAAAAAATTAACTGGAGGCATGCAAACAAACACTTTACCAACACCTTAGGCCTCATCTGGTGCAATTTTTACAGACAAAATGCGTGACTTGAATTTTAGCAGTTCGAATTAAAAACAGCTGACTAAAATGCTATAAATGAAATTTAGAAATGAATAAATTTGGTTGAGGCAATTTCGTTTTTCATTATGTTTTAAAAGTGTGTGGATGTACAAGTGTGTGTATACCCAGTGACAGCCAAATAAGAAGGTCATAACTCAGAACTCTCATTAAAAATAAATTTTGGCAGTCCTTGGGGAAAATGGTGGGGAGGAAATTGAGTCATGGGTTTGAGATATTTGGACACATAATATCTGGTAAAAAAAAACAAACATTATTTCCATGTAAGACTTGTGATGCAGCCCAGTCGCCAGGATAAAATGTTGGCAGTTAATATTCCTGCAAACCACTGATGCAGGAACATTGCTGAAATATGTACGTGTCATAGACTATGTACAATAATGACATTTCTACAATACGTGTCATCACATTCACCCGACTTTCATATCAGGGGATTGATGGGATAGTAGTGGTGGAGTTGCAGGCAAGCAGGCTGCCAAGCCTGTGACCACTGTTCAAGACTGCGTTTCGACATTTGTAAGCGTGACACCACTGGATATTTCTGACGCTCATAAACAGTGGCTGTGGTGTGAAACCACTGGGTATTTTTTAATGAGGGACAACAGTGTTTCAACTTTCCTAAGCATGAAACCACTGGTTAGATTTGATGAGAGGCCATGCTGTTTCAGTATTTGTAAGTGTGACACCACTGGATATATTTAAGGAGACCTCGACACATCCGTATTTGCGGCGACAAAAAACTTTGATAAGAAGTCGGGACATCTCCAGCTTTGTTTGTGGCAAAAACATGATCTTTTCCTAACCTAGACCAAGTGGTTTTTGTGTCTAAACTTAACCAGACTGTAAGCACAATGTTGTCAAAACCTAAAGAAACACAAAGTTTCAGAATATCTGTATTTTGCAGAAATGTAATCTTATTCTACCAAATAAATGTTGCGTGTTGCTAAACAGCCCAAGCGATTACATGGTCTTGTTTTGTATCACATGAACCACAGAGTTGAAAAAGTCCCAGCCTGTTTTGGGGCTTATATCTGATTCCTCACAACGCCTGTAGTTTAAATCTGGGTTTAATGCACTCACTTTTGAGCCAAACGAGGCTTTGGTTGCATAAAATTTGGATTCGATACGTTCCTCTGAGATCACGTCTGAGATTATTCACACAACAAATTAATCTACTGCACAAAAGAAATGATAAGACAAATAGTAACAGAAAAAAAGATAAACAGACAGAACACAATTCAAAAATCACATTAATCTACAATTTAATTTTCTGTGTAGATTTTCCTCTCTTCGTTTTGCTGTGTGGGCCGTCGTCATCAGATGTGTGTGTCTTGGCTCTAGCGTGCAATGGCAAAGAAACCCGGTTGGCTGAGATAGATTTGGGCATCTCTTAGGCACCAGCTGGCTGCTTACAAGACTTGGCCCATCCAGCTGATAAGCAGAGTCGACTTCACACATCACAACATGGAAGCAATGTCAGAGTTTGGATCTTAAATCTCAGATATTTGTTTGTGGCACCAGCAAATTTCATGAATAGCATTCAGAAAACCTAATCTGCAGTGATTAACCTTGGTAAATATTGAATATATGTATGCTCACTTTATCTCTCTGTTGGGACCAAATAAAGGGCAGCACAAAAGGGGAAGGGCATACAGTTATTTGATCTCGCTGAAGGGAGGGGGATATTAGCATTTGGGGGACACCTCGGAGGGCACAGAGGCTAACGTTGGCTGGTTTATGTTTGGTTTACATGACCTTTTTTCAAACTTTTCCTGTATACAGTAGTTAAAGCCGTCACACCTGAAACAAGTTAGACTGCAGCTCCAATACAATAGTATAGAACATCTAATAAATACTTTTTATTTTGGTGGACATCATACATTTATTGGTCTCGGCAAAGAAAATACATTGATTAAAGCGATTAATTAGATTGTATTTGACCAACAAATGTCACTAAAAGTTTTGGACCTTTAAATATTAATTTACATCTATGCAGATGTCACTTTATTGAAATTATTAATATACTAATTTTATGACATTATAAATTATCCTCTTTCAGAGGTAATTGGTTATTGAATACTACAATTAAAGGAATAGTTCAACATTTTGGGACATGAACTTGGTCACTTTTGTGCCCAGATATAGATAAGACTGGTATCAATCTCATACCTGTACACATGTGAAGATCCTGCCAACAGCTGGCTAGCTTGGCATAGCATAACGACTGTCGCAATCTGCCTACAAAAGGGGTGCACTCATACTCTGAAAAAAATAACTATTTGAATGAACTTCTCAAAAACTATGGAAAGTATTTCCACATGATTAACAATTTCCAACCATTTCCAATCTTAATGCTAAGCTAAGCTCATTGACTCCTGGCTATATTGTGTGAGAAAATTATGGTAAACTAGTTCCTTTATTCTTTGTTGTCAGTCATAACTGAGTGATAAAACGCAAAACAACTTCTTTTTTGCATCCATGTTGCTCTCACATTCCAACTTGACGCACCTGAACACACCACAGTAGGAAGAACCAAATCCCAACTTGGGAATTGGGACCATCCGATGAGCCGCATGCAAGCAATTAAGCATATTTCCCCAAAATGTCTAATACATGTACACTGACTCAGTCAAAATGTTGATTATAGTGGACATGCAAAACATTTTACACAGACAGGCGTTAATAGAAAATGTTCATTTGCCTTCATTTCTATGTTCAGGACGGGTAACATGAAGCTGAGTGGAAGAGAAATCACTTCTGACAGGGTTAATCATATTGAAATAATCATCTGTCAAACCAATGTTATATGTGGTGAGTAAACTATTTGTAGGCTGAGTGTAAGCACACTAAAGGAGTTGGCAACAGCACTCCAGATTCTCGCTCTCATTTCTTGCCTTTGTTTTTAACACGCTTGCAAGATGGTCTCGTATTGCATCACTCTTGTGTTTTGCTTTATGTTATTCAGACGCTTTTTCTTCTCCACTTCAAAGTGAAACACCCCCGTAAAATCATTTTCACAGTAAATGTTGTCTTTGCATTGCTGTTTGACAGGTTTATCATAATTCTCTAATTTCTACTGCCTGCTAAGCATGTCATTGTCATTTTTCCACTTGTCCTCAGTGATTTTCTTTAAACCTGTCAGTACCATTTATTTCCCTCTGCACACAAGCAGCGACAATTCTTAAAATAACACATCCGTTGGACCTTTCAGAAAAGTCTTACAGGAAATAAAGTGAGGGCTTCAACAAGGCTGACCTGTCGACGGACAAGGGGCAGGTCAAACAATAATGGCAGTGACGTCTGTTTAAAACTGTGAAAGCTGATTGTGTAGCTTTCAAGGATCCCAGACTGATTGTGTCAAAGCTACAGCATGTTTGTCCTCTCTCCTCTCACACCTGTTTCCACTGGCTGTCAGTGTGTATAACGCTTGTGGCTTAATAAAAGGTCACTCACCTCAAGTCAGATAACTCTCATAAAATCAATATTCATGTACTTTTCTAGAAAGTTATGTAGACTTTGAGCATGACTGGTGGACCAAACACTTCATCGCCACTGTCCCCACTAAACTCTGCTCCACAAAAACTTTTTGCAAAGTCAGGTTAGACTTTCTAAATAAAGCTTGCCGACACACATTTCATGTATTATGATATGACTTTTGGACTGTTGCAAGTTGTTTAGGCACCGAAACTACTGGGCTGGGTTTAGGCACCAAAACTACTGGGCTGGGTTTAGGCACCAAAACTACCCAGTTAAGCTTATGAAAAGATCATGGTCTAGGTTAAAAATAATAACATTAGTTGAATGTGACGTAAACTAAAATAACTCACCATTGACTTCTGGTTTCACTAATGACACAAACAGCAGCCTCCTGGGTGAAAGTCAACCCTGCCTTTTCCCTATTGCTTTTTATCTGCCACCTGACTCACTGCTCCAGTCACACAACAGCCGGTAGAGGTCGTTGCCTAACAGTTGACGTAAATATGTGTGAAGACACACAAACAACACAACACACCCTAAGAACATGTTTTTCTGGTGTGTTTCTGTTGGAGATCCACTTTGGAAATAAGCCATTTGTCTTTATTGTGTTTTTATACCATATTGCACCATTGTGTTTGAAATCCAATAAATCAGGCTAGAGATGATTGATTGACAGGATGGCTTTGTGGCTCAGTGTTGTCCTTGTCAGTGTGTCCCTGAGAGAAACACTGAACCCCGAAATTGGCCATCGTCTTACATGGCAGCACCACTGCGGCTGATGTGTGTGAATAGGTGAATGAGAGGTATTGTCAAGCGCTTTGTCCTGTGTGGTGTAGTCTATTTAGCATGTAGACGGGTAGATAATTATTCTCCATTGTCTCAGTTGGTTTTCAAAGCCTGCATGTTTGTGTCTCACATGAAATCTTTAAAACATAGCATGAACATGTGGTCACTCAGTAGATGCACATGTACATATTCCTGTACCACAAACAGTTTATCAACAATGTCTTCAAGAAATTACATATTCAACTGATTTACAACAGCTAAATGAGGGAATATTTACACTTAATGAATCTAATGAATGTTCCACAATGTTGATACAGCAGCAGTAAATCAGTAAAACTTCTTAAATTTGTTTTCCTACAAAATGTCCTCTTGGCACGGAATAAATAATTGTTGCTATTTAAGCATTATTGTATTTATTGTAATGTTTAGTTAGCGTCATCTCCTAATTAAGATTAAGGAAAGATCGCAGTGTGGATGTGATGTCTTTTGACACTATCATAGAGATGTTAATTCAATTAGCATTGAGGTCACAGTTAGTGATGGTGTTGATGTTGATTGCATCAGATTCAGAGGTGCTTAGAGGTGATGATGAAGCAGAGATGCATCAAGAACAGTGAAAATAA